>NW_004798212.1:150410-183817 GCF_000002075.1 Aplysia californica | reverse complement strand
GGGGGGGGGGAGATGGAGCTTACCAGAATGTGGGATGTGGGTCAGGGAGAAAGGAATACTTGGACAAATTAACGGAAAGGAAAACGAGAATGAAATGTGGTCTGGACGGATGAAGCAGTGGCACTCACTCAGCAGTTCCTGATTGATTTCGCTCGGTTATTACGGTCTCTGTATACCACGTACCGCAGTGCGCCGCTGTGCAAATTTATCTGAGAACAACAGCACCCGCGAAGTACGGGGAGAATACCAAGGTATTTACATTATTGCAGAAGGAGGATATCTGTCACGGGTGAATTGTGTACATATCTGTTCATGGATGACCTGAAGGAGGGCTGTGAAAGAATGGTGACAAAGAGCAGGAACATTTGTGGGAGAGATGGAAAAGAAAGAGAGGGTGCGCATGAATGAGGTACAGCCGGGAGGAGGAAGAGAGAGAGAGAGAGAGAGAGAGAGAGAGAGAGAGAGAGAGAGAGAGAGAGAGAGAGAGAGAGAGTACAACTATGGATATAGTACAGGGAAAAGTAGTTGTGAGTAGGGTAAGCCACAGATGTGAGTAGGGTAAGCCACAGATGTGAGTCGGGTAAGCCACAGATGTGAGTCTTTTTCAGTACAAAACTGTACAGTCACTGTGAAGTTTGGGCAAAACACAAAGGTCAACACAGCAGCCTCACTACCAGAGAGCCTAAAGGCACGAAAACAGTACCAAATGTACCGAGCATGTCATACCGAACGTGTCAACAACACATCTGAACGAAACAATTTCAGACAAACTACCGTCTAGAAATAGCAACAGATGCCAAATCACTTTCAACTGGAACAACAAAATGGGAGGCATAAACAAAAAAATGTTTACCCACGATTACAATGGAGTCCATGTACTAACAAACTCAGATTTAAATAAATTCTCACTTCATAAAGGAAATAAGACCACTGCTTGATTTAGATTTGTTTCTCTATGAGTATTCAGTACTAAAGTCTGGATAATATGAGTGTCTTGTGCATGTGCATTGTGACCATGCACAGCACTATTTGCAACAAAAAAATCCACCCCATAACTAAAACTAAAAAGGTCAAGTCCACTTCAGTAGACTCCACCATACTCTACAAAAATTCCCAATGTTGAACCAAACATGACTGAAACCCACAATTTCTTTACCGCTGAGTCTTAAAGTTATTTTAAGTTTTATCACAGAGCCTGCCTATTTCTACCTCCATGACTATTGAAATCATTCTGTTTCAACAAAGATTTACAACAATTTTGAGACAGCTAGCCGACATCAACACAAAACAGAAATTATGAGCACGCACAGAGAAGTTAATCATGCTATGATTAGTCGGAAGAGCATTAAGATTTCACAAAAGTACATGATAACACATTGCGTTCATAGATGGGACTTTTTCCGCTATAGCACGAGTCCGCACTGGAATAATAATAGCCGTATGCGATTTCATGCAGCGCTTATAAACAAGAGTTGCAGCATGCATGCCCTATGTGGTGTGATGTGGAGTTGTAAAGGGCACAGCAGTTGGACAAGACATAATGACTGTACAAAAAAAAACCCAACAGTTTCCGAGTAGCAAGTGGCAACATCTTGTCTAACTCCCAGCCAGTGCTGCTTAGTACTGGTCATGTCTCAGTGCAACAGACACAAGTTATTGGCAACAAAGCATGAAAAGACCAGCACGTGAGTCTGAGGTCACAGCAAAAGGAGCCCCACCTTCTGATGATCAACAGAGAAACAAAAGTCAACCAAAACCTCCAGTGCTTACAAAAAAAAGTATGCCCTTACCACAAATATAATTTGCTGTGTAGATATACATTTAAATCCAACAGAAGAAATACATTGTTGAAAAACATACAATGGTAAATTTGTGTAGTCCTTTTAACAAAATTTTGCATTTTTTACTGATTGTAATTATTCTACAAGATCATAAAACTATGCAAATTTCAACATCTTTGACATTTTTATCTGGCTCAACAATTAGAAGACAGAAAAACGCAGCTCTCCCTCAGACTCACGAGAAAGGCTGTGTCAAAAGTTACAACCGTGCACTGACACGAGCCGGCAGAAGCAAAACTCTCTTCTCTTAACCCTTACATGTTGTTGTGCGCCGAGCGACGACGCCTCCCTCAGGCTCTCACTCTCCGACTCCAGGGAGACAATGCGAGCTTGAGACTCTCGAAGCTCCACCTCTGTGGCAGCCAGCTTTTGCTGCAGGCTTTCCACGTTCATCTGCAGAGACTCCACCTCCACCTGTCCGCCTGAGCCTACACTCTGTCCAGAGGAGGCCATCAGTGAGGTCTGACCGGTGGTGGACAGATCAGACTCCTGGAGGACGGATGTGAAACCTGAGTCGTTGTTTACACTGACCGGCGGTTTCTCCTCACTGGCTGGAGTTGTTCCCTCTACCTGCCAGTCCTGGACAGCAGTAGCGGAAACAGAAGGAGTGGTGTCCCCACTGGAAGACATAGCTGCCAAAGACGAGGCAGCGACGGGGAATAACTCCTGGGAGGTTTGGGAGAAATAGGAAGACGCAGAGTGGCTGGTGAAAGTCGTCTGAGATTCTTGTCTCTCCTCCTCCACCACCACAGGCACTGAGGAGGAGGAGGAGGAAGAGGCAGACTCCAGCTGAAACAGTCTCTCCTTCATGCTTGAGACTTCTGCCTCAGACTTCTCCAGCTTCTTCGAAATGGCCACAATTTTTGCATCACGCTTCTTCACATTCTTCTGTAAAGTGGTGATCTTCGCCGACAGTTTGTCAGTTTGAGCCGAAACGACTTCGTTATTGTCCAAGGCAGAAGGAGCAGAAAGCGACACTTCTTGTGTTGTGCTTACAGAGTCTTTATCACCATTGCTCTCCATCTTAGTCTGCTCTAAACTTTGCTGCAAAGACCTGACCTGCGTGGAGAGTTCACTCACGTGTAACTGAGATTGCTCAAACTGAAGCCTCCACGCTTCCCTCTCCTCACCCACACCGACTAGCATTGCGTCTGCATCAGACAACTTTTTCGACAAGTCCGTAACCTCACCCGAAAGTCCAGATCTCTCTTGAGATATAAATTCGACTTCAGCAATTTTCAGGTTCAGATCCGATTGTAGTTTCTCAATCATAAGGGAAAACTCGTGACTTTTTCTTTGCTCTTCTGCGAGAGAAGAGCTGAGCACAGCCACTTGTTGTGTGCTAGATTCACTCCCCTGAGTAAGCTGTGTGCGGAAGGAGTGCAGCTCCAACTCCTGCGTGTGGATAACGTTCTCACACCTCCTCACCTCCACCTCTAGAGCTTCTATCCTGACCTTACTGTCCTCCAGTGTGGCGTTCAGCCATGACACCTGCTGTTCCTCACCCTCTTGTGCCAACTTTGCAGCATCTCTCTCTGCCTGCAAACCCACAATTTCTTTACGCAACTCATCTACAGCACTGACATGCCTCTCATTCTCTGAAACTGCCTCTTCCTTCACTTCTGCAAGCTGCTTTTGCAGCTGAGGAACCAGACTGACCAATTCTTCCTTCTCTTTTAGCGTTGCTGTCAAAGCTCGGAGCTCATCTTCGAGATCCCGGACACTAGCAGCCGATGAGGTTTGTAAGGAAACATATTGCTCCTGAAGGGAGGCCACAGATTGTGACTTGATATTCAGTTCTTGCTGCAGGCTGTCTATGCTCTGTTGACGAGAGTCGTCCAGGGACACAGCACCCGACAGTGACTGGACCTGCTGCTGTAGGTCTGAGAGAGATTTATCTTTGCTGGACACATCATCTTGCAGTGACGACAAACTCTCCTGAAGTCTTTGAATGCAGTCATCTTTATCCACAACAGCCTGCTGGTATTTGCTGTTTGAGTCAAGAGCGGTTTCAAGAGCCTGTTTCTCTTGAGACAGTTCACTTTCCAGCATGGACACACGCTCTCTGTAGAACTGTTCATCTCGTTGGAGCTTCTCTCGGTGAGCTTTTGCGCTGTCCATCTCAGCATTGTGTTCCCGGAGCCTCATCTCCAACACTTCCAGCTGCTGTACCAGAGCCAGCTTCTCCTGCTCCTTAGACTGCACGACATCTTTCTGTTCGGCTGCTGACCGCTGCAGACTCTGGCTCTCCAGCTCTCGCTGCTGCTCCGCCTGCTGAAAATATTGCATGTGTTCCCGCAGCGTCTGATTCTCCACCTCCCACTGCGAGCTCACACCTCTCATTTGCTCAAGCTGAGCGGCCAGGGTTTGGTTCTCTGATCCTAGACGGTCTCTCTCGTCTCTCAAACTCTGACAGTCAGACTCCACCTTCAGGATCTGGTTCTGCAGCCTCTCGTACTGCACGGCCAGCTCATCATGCTGCTCACACAGGCTCGACAATTTGCCTTCTTTATTCTTGAGCATCGTGCGTAGCTCACTCGCTTTACTTTGAGCCTCTGACAGTTCACTGGAGAGAGAGACTGCAGCAGTCTCTTTCTCCTGCTGAGATGTTTGCAGACTTCTGAAAGCCTGCTCGGTCGATTCGACCTTAGACTGTAAAGACACATTCATTTCTTTTAAAGCTCCGAGTTTTTGCAGCATTTCAAGCTCTTTCTCAGATGCTGCAGAGATAAATCGTTCAGAGTTCTCCAACTTAGAAGACAACTCTTCGGTTTTGTTCACATAGAACTCCTCCGTTTCCCTCAGTTTGGAATGCATCTGGTTCATGTACTCGTCAGCTGCTGCTTGAGAGCTCTGCACATTTGTGATCTGCTCCGCATAGCTCTGAAGCTGTCCGTACAGCACCTGCCTCTCTTCCTGGGCCTGAGCCAGTTGATCACGCACAGCCTGGATCTGCTGATCGTGTGCCTCTTTGTCATGGGCTGAGTTCTCACTATGGGTCCGCTCAACTTCCAGAATATTCTGTTTGAGAGACTCGTTCTCGAGCCGGGCTTGTTCTAGCTCCGCCATCAATTCCTTGAGTTTCACCGAAGACTGCTGTACCAAGCCCTGCAACTCTTTCTCTCTCTCCAGTCTCTCAGCGCCTGAGCTGGTCACCTCAGCTTTCATGGACTCGAGCCGTTCCTCCAACTCTGCCTTTGTGGAGATGGTCTGCTCAAGTTGCTGCCACGTCTCCTCGTACTTTTTCCTAAGAGGCTCAGCGTCACTCTCAGACTGCCTCACCTTCTCCTTCAGCTCCTCTAGTTGAGCGGCCATCGAATCTTTCTCCTTCTCCGTCTCCGCCAGCCATGCCCTCACATCTGACAGATGTTTCTCTGCCATGAACTTTTCCTCCACCACCAGTCGCACCGACTCGGCAGTAGAGTAGAGCAGATCTTCCCCGGCAAACTGCTCCACGACTTGGGAGTTGACCATGTCCTTGATGTCAAACACGCAGTTCTCCAAGGCCCGCTTGTCCCCGGTGACAAAGTGTAACTCTTCCTGAACGTCCTCAAAGTCATGGCGCAGTTTCTGAATATCTTCCTTGGAGGTATCCAGTTCTATCTCCAGCTCCCGCACATTGGCCTCCAAGCTCTCGCGGTTCTGCTCACTCTGTCGGAGCCTGTCGCTCAGCTCTTGGACGTCATCGCTGTGCAGCGTGGAGCGGCTGTCGTACAAAGACGACGCGCCACGGAGGGAAGACGAAAGTCTCGAAACATCCTCGGCAACAGACTCTACACTTGGGGCAGACGACATGCGGCCATGCTCCGCCTGAAGGGCTTTCAGCTTTTTATTCGAGGACAACAGTGAGGCTTCTTTTTTCTTGAGCAGTTTTCTGAGGCCCGTCACTTCTGCCTTCAGAGAGTCCACAATACTGGGGGAGTCTGTGATGGGAGCGGCCGCAGACTCCGGACTTGTCTGAGGCTGATCCCCTTCCTGTGAGACAACAATCAGGGGATTCTCCGTCTCCTGGGCAACAGGGGACTCGGGCAGCGATGGTAGCTTCTCTTTCTTTGGTGTGGAAGAACTTATTCGTTTTGTGAGAGCAGCGATTTTGGCATCTTTCTTCTTCAGTGTTTTCTTAGTCTCTTCCATTTCAGCTTGAAGCTTCTCAAGGTCTTTTTTGGTCGTGTCTAAATCCAAGGACAAATGTCCGATTTTCGTACTGTTTTCATCCTGAGTCCCGTACATTTCCTTCATAACCGTTTCCATCACGCTGACCTTGTTATCCCTCTCCTCCACTTCCTGCAACAAACTTGTTATGTGGTTTTGTTTTTCCTCCACACTAGCTTCAAGGGATTGAATTCGAGTCTCAAATAATTCAGAACTTTCACTACTACCTTGCTGAATACCTTCTAAAAATGTCACTTTTTCTTTCAAAGAAGTGTTTTCAGACATCACAATGCTCAAGTCTGACTGCAGTTTGGTGCGATCTGCATCAAAGAAGCCCTTAGCATCAACAATCTGCTGCTGGAGAGATGCTGCCATTTCAGACTTGGTCGAAATCTCCGCTTGAAGTGATTCCACAAAGGTTGCCCTCTCCTGTACCAGGTTCTCCAGGAGGCTGATGGTCTCCTTGTGAGCAACCACCTGCTGCGACGCCTCGTGCAGCTGCTGTTCCAGCTGGAGCACGCGGTCAGCCTCGGACACGCCAGACTTCTGTGACTCCTCCAGCCTCTGTGAGGTGGACATGAGCTCCTGCGTGGCCACCTGTAGCTCCGCCTCCAGGACCTGCTTGTTGTGGGACAAAGCCTGGGCCGCGCTGTCCTCGCTATCTAGTTTCTCTAAAAGTTGTGACTTCTCCCTCTCATGCAGCTCCCTGCTCTCGTTCCACAGGATCTCCGCGTCGTAGTAGCGCGTCTGAAGGCGGACGATCTCGGCGTCCTTCTCACTGATGAGCTCCTTCAGGGTGTCCTTCTCAACGGCCACGGACTGATACTGCATGAGAAGCTGCCGGAATTTTCGCTCCTCCTCCGGTAGATCGGACAGGTCTTCAGCAGACTGCGACCACGACAGAGACAGGAAGGGATCCTCTGGCTGTGCGGGAGACGAGGCCGCCACTTCCTCTGCGCCTTGCTGTTTGGCCTGTTTAGCAGACTTCTTGGCCTTGAGGTGCAAACCTTGGATGACTTTCTCTTTCTTCTTTAGACTCTTCTCCAGCTCCTGCTTTGCCGATGTCATACCTTCCAGCTCCGTCCTCAGATTAGAAACCATTGCCTCCAGAGCCGTTCGCTCTGCTGTGACGCTCTCCAGCTCCGCCGAGAGTCGCTGTAGGTCTGCCTCCCTACCTGTCACAAGCGGAGACGGGTCTGTAGAGGAAGAATCTCCCTCTCGACCATACTCCGCCGTCCTCAGTTCTTTCTCCAGACTCTGGGCGAAGACCCTGGCTTCTAAATCTGTCGTCCCCGCCGCGGCTGGCCTGCTGGACATCTGAGGAAAGCAAGCTTGTGAGGGACGTACCATTTCCTCCACCAAAACACCATTTTCTACAGCTGTGGTTGAGACGGAGCGGGTTGGGGAGGAATCAAATGAAGAGGTGGGAGAAAGAGGAACAGGGGAAGCTAAGGGGGAAGCAGAAATCAAACGGGTGGGGTGTGAGGAGTATTTCATGTCTACGTGATGTGCTGCGTATTGCAGATGTTCTACCTGACTTGCAAGATTCGCTAAGGAGGTCTCCCGACTCAGGCGTACTTCTTCCAGCTCAACAATCTGTCCCTTCTGAGATTCTATTTCTTTATCCTTAGCCACTACCGTCTCTTCAAGGGTTTCAATTTCCTGATTCATCTTTTCAACTACTTCTTTCAAGTGAGCATTTTGTGCTGATAATTCAGAAAGTTCTGTTTTGACCTCTTCATTCTCTTGAAGCAAAAGCTGAAGTTTCTCTTCTATACACCGCTTCACCTCAAACTCCACACTTTGCTCCTGCTTCATAGCACCAAGTTCAGACTCTAAGCTGGCGTTTCTGTGCGTGAGAATGGCCATTTCAGACCGAGCATTCTCGATGGAGGACTCAATCTGGTCACACAGCCGGAGACGCTCTGCATCACCGGCCGTCTTCTCCTCCTTCAGGGTCGCGAACTCTTTTTCCAGAGCTTGGTACTCATTCTCCGACTGCTCCAACAAAACCTGCAGCTCCTTAACGTCTTTCTCTTTCTGCCTCTGAGCAGATTCCAGCTCCATCTCCCAGATCTTTTTCAACTCTTCAAGGTCCTGCACTCTCTTGGAGCTTTCCTCTCTGGCATAGGTGACCTCTTCCAGGTGCCTCCGTGACTCACGGATTTCTTCCTCAAAAAATTCTTTCGAAGACTCCAGATCAGATCTCAGGTTGTCCCTGTCTTTCACGGCCTCCTCCAGATTGGTTTCCAGACTATGTATTTTTGTGCCCAAATCTCTCTTCAAAATAGAGAGTTGTGACTCCACTCTGTAGCACTTTTCTTCTGTTTCCCCATACACGTCCAACAAAATCTCTTTCTCCATCTGTTCAGTGGCCTTTTCCTCTGCCAGCGACTGTACCGACGCCTTCAACTCCTCCACATCCTTCGCAAAGGTGACCTTCACCTCATTGATGAGCTCGGTGCTGACCTCTTTCTCCGCCATGACCTCGTGCAGCTCCTTCAGCTCTCGACTCATCTCCATCACTTCCTCCTGCAGCGACTGGCACGACAGCCGTGTGGCCTGAAGCTGTGTCTCCGTCACCTCACGTTGAGCCACCGCCTCGTCCAACAGGCTCAGCAAGTTCTTCTGGTCCTGTTCCATGGCCGTTTTCTCCCCGACCACGTTCCCAAAACTCTTCCTCAGCATGTGAAGCTTTTGCTCAAACATTTTCTTTACATCTGCTACAGCTCTCTTCTGAGCCGGGAGTTCAACTCTGGACAAATCTTCTCCATCCCTGAAGTCGTGAGACGTATTGGTCAGGCGGAATTCAGCATTGGGAGTAGATGTCACAAATCCATTATTCCCAACCCTCTCGTGGTTCACAGCCACTGGTGAAGCAATAACCTCAATACCATGAGCAAGATTATCACCAGCAGACAAAAGATCACTGCCATCCTCCTCTCTTGTGATATTCTCAGGACTGTCAGCATCAGCCACCAAACTCTCTTCCTGCGCAGCCTTCGACTCATCTAGAATGCTCAAACAAGTCTCAAAGACTTCCATCGACTCGGAAAGGGTTTTCACTAGCATGTCAACTTCCTCCTGATTCCAGTCTGAAGAGATAAACAATTCTTCCACCTTTGACTCCAGGACAGTGTTCTCGTGAGCCAGTCTAGCCTGAAGGGATGATTGAGTGTCACACTGATGCCTCAAAGTCTCCAGCTCGCTGGACAGAATGGCCACTTCCCCAGACTTATTCAACAGCTGTTGGCTCGCCTCAGAAGAGACACCGGCAACATTATTCAGATCTTCTTCCAGAGAAGTTACTTTTTCTCTCAGAGCCGCCTCTGAATCACTCAAGCTCTTATTTTCTTCCCGCAACTCCGCCACTTGATCCTTACGAGCTTCACCTTCCTCTCTGGCCTTTTCAAAAGCAGAGGAGACAGACTGGAGTTCCTCTTGTTTTTGAGCCAAGTTCTGCTGAATCTCCACCATGCACGCTGTCATGTTCTCTTTCTCTACAGCCAGTTCCTCCAGTTGTTCCTTCAGCTTGGCCTGATCTAGCTGACCCTCCTGGAGCTGTGCCTGGAGAGAGGTCATCGTCTCCTCTTCTCTCTCCTTCCCCTTCAGCAGGTTCCTCAACTCTTCCTGCAGCTCCTCCACCTGGTGCTCTAGACTGGAAGACTTGGCCACTTCGTTCTGTAATTTGACCTCCGACTCCTGCAGACTTTCTTGCATGTTCTGAAAGCTCTGTTCCAGAATTTCTCTCTCGGAAGACTGAGACGCCGAGGCAGACGTTAGTGTCTCTGTTCGTTTCATTAATTCCTCTTGTGATTTCTCAAGCTCTGACTTCTGATTCATCAACTCTTGCAAGGATTTCTCTAGATCCGACTTCTGAGATGTTAGCTCCTGCAGCGATTTCTCTAAATCTACAATTGCACCAGAAAGTGAGTCATTCTCACGGCTAAGTTCGGCACTTCGAGAGCGCTCACTCTCTAACTCAACAGCCATTTCTTCCAGAGTCTTCTTCAACTGACCACTCTCCTCACTCAGGCTGGCGTTGTGAGACTGCTGCTCCACCAGCTGCTGACAGACTACCTGTTTCTCCTCTTCCAGATTGGCATTGCGATGTTTCAGATTTGTCTCAACTGAAGACTTTTCGGTGGTCAAACTCTGAAGTCGGGTCTGCAACTCAGAGATTTCTGACGATAAGGACAATTTCTCCCTGTACAAGGCAGAGAGACTGGCTTCCAGCGAGGCCACCTTGTCATCCATAGTCTGGTGGAGGTTGGTGATCACTTCAATTTGACTCACTTTCTCGTCCAAGTCCATTCGGATCTCCTTCAGCAAGCCG
This sequence comes from Aplysia californica, assembly GCF_000002075.1. Lineage (NCBI taxonomy): Eukaryota > Metazoa > Mollusca > Gastropoda > Aplysiida > Aplysiidae > Aplysia > Aplysia californica. The sequence continues at coordinate 173,488 of NW_004798212.1, read as the reverse complement.
TTCAGATGACCTACTTCCTCCTCTTTCGTGGTCAGCTCTTGCTGCAGACTGGCCACTTCCGAACTCTTCTCTTTCACCTGCACAAAGCTGTCGTCCATATTTTTAGTCAAGCTTTCCTGAACTCGAGACATTTCCACACTCAGCTTCTCATACGCAACGGTCGATTCATGCAAGCGAACTTTCGTTTCTTCTAAAGCAATCCCATCTTCCGTGGACACCTGCTTCAGCTCCTGGAGTTCTCTGGTCGTGAAGTCAGACACCTGCTTCAAGAACCCGTACTCCTCCGCAGCCTTCGACAACTCCTGGCTCAAGCTGACGGTAGCCTCTTTCTCCAAACTCAGCAGCTCTTCCAGCTTGTTACACTCCTGCTCTAAGGCTTCCTTCTCTTTACCCATGTGAGCCAGACTCTCGTCCTGCTGACTGGACAAAGCCTCCAGCTCTGAGCTCAGGTGCTCACTGACCGACGCTTGTTCCTGGAGCTTGGCGTCAGCTTTGGCCACCATGTCCAGGGTGTGAGCGAGCTGTTCGCGCATGTTGCTCACTTCCCCTTGCAATCTCTGCTGGACCACGAGACTTTCCTTCAGTTCCTTCGCCAGACTTCTGTGCTTCTCCACCTCTCCACGGAGATCTTCTTGTGACGAATCCAGCAGGGCCTTGAGGGAAACGAGCGAGGCATTCAGGTCGCTGAACGCTTGCTGCAGGTGCTCCTTCTCTTCCACCTCTGCTCTCAGACGTTCCTTCAGCTCGGACAGAGTCTCGTGGCATAGTTTAGACGCCTCTTGGATGTGATGCACATCTTCCTTGGCAGCATCCAGCAGGCATTTGTTGGAAGTCATCTCTTCTAGCAGTTTGGAAACGTTGGAGGTGACGTCATTACAATTGGAAATGCTCCTCTCAATGGACTGTTTGGTGTTCGCTAGATCTGTCTTCACGTGTTGATCCTCAGCTCTGAAACGTTCCAAACTATCTTTTACATCTGTCTGGGTCGTTCTGCATTCTTCAATGAAAGCTCCTAGTCTTTCAAGCTCATTTTTCTTCTTAGACACAGCAGTTTGCAAATTTTCCGCTTTCTTAGACAGGCCTTCTTCCACGTGCTGTCTTTCTTTCATAATTTTCTGAAGACTATTTTTCAGCTCTCTAATTCCCTTCTGCATCTTGCCGTTCTTGGTTCTCTCCTCAAACAAAGCGGTGTTGACTCTCTCCAGGTTGTGGCTCAACATCTTGTCGTTGTTCTGTTTCTCCTCCTTCAGAATATCCACCATCATCTGCAGCTCTCGGCATGACTCCTTCATGGAGACAACCTCAGTATCGGCGGAATCCTTGGCTTTCAGCAAACTCTCGACCTCAGTCTCAAGATCCCTGATGACAGATCCTTTTCGAGAGATCTCAGAAATGGACTCCCCGAGCTCGCTCTGAACAGCCTCCACATGCTGGTGAGAGGACTTGAGCTGGGAGTTAAGCTCCTGGACTCTCCGCTCCTTCTCCTGATGTTTGTTCTCTAGAGACGCGATGATCTTCTCCGAGTCAATCTGCGACTTCTTGTAGTCCTGGAGATGGTCCTTCAAGTCCTTCAGTTCCGAGGTGAGGTCTAAGAAGGACTCGTGCACGGCGTTGTACTTCACCTGGAGGTCGCTGAGCCGTGAGTCCTTCTGCTCGAGCTGTTCCTCCATCTCAAATATCTGGTGGTAAAGTCTCTGGGATTCTGCCTCTGCCGTTGCAGAAAGCTCTTCCGTTTTCCTATCTCCCTCTTCCTCCAATGTTTTCAGTCTGCTTTGCAGAGCTTCAACTTCCCTCTTGCGCTGATCTTGCTGTAAACTTCGCTCCTGATCAAGAAGAAGGTAGCGTGTCTCCATGGAGAACAATTTTTCATTGAGTTCTTCAACGAGTGGAGAGAGAATACTGTGCTGCACTTGGACAATTGACAGTTCTTCCGATTTCTCTGCAAATGATGACTTGAGGGTAGTTATTTCTTCCAGGTGACTTTCTAAACTTGTCTGTAGTGCTTGATTTGTCTCTACCAGCTGAGTCTGACTGCTCGTAAGCTCATTCAGGAGAGCAGCCTTTTCTTCTTCAAGCGTAGACACAGCAGTTTTCCGCGTAGCTACATCTTCTTTTAGTTCCATGACAACCTGATCAAGGGCAAACTTCTCTTCTTCAAGTGAGACTATCACGTCTTGTTTCTCCTGCAACTCCCGCTGCACGCTGGTGGCGTCAGACTGCAGACGGAAAAGCTCCCTCGTTTTCTCCTCCAGCTCCGACTGCAGAGAAGAAATGTGTGAGCTCTGTACTTGCTCCTGCACCTGGGCCTCCGACAGACTGTCCTGGGACGCCTGCAGCTCCTGCTCAAAGGCCTGAATCTGAGCCTGCAGCTCTAGAATGGTGGTCTGGTATCTGGTCTGGTATGTCTGAATTTCCTCGTCTTTCCGATGTGCCTCAGCCTGCAGAAGTGCGTTGTTCTCTTGTAGAGAAAGCAATTCCTTCCTGAATGAGTCCACCTCACCATCTCTTTCCATCATGGTTGCTTTTTGAGTGGATATCAAATTGTTATATTTGTCCTTCTCCATCTGCAATTCCTCCTTCAGCTTATCTTGTAGCCTCTCTGCCTCTTCCCGGCTTTCACTCAGTTTGGTCTCCAGTTCTGAGATATGTTCCACTTTCTCAGCAGTCTCTTTCTCCGTTTTGTCTAAAGCTTCGTACAACTCGGTGACAGATTCGCCTAGCGACTTCTCCATCTTGGTTTTCTCCTCCGACATCTCGTGGAACATCTCCGAGACTTCCTCCAGCTGCCGGCTCAGAGCCTCGCTCTCCTTCATAAGTGTAGCCTTAGCTTCCTGAGTGGCATCCAGCTCTTTCTGTAAATTGTCTGCTTTCTTCCGGCTGTCCAGAATCAGTTTTTTTGAGGAGGCGGCGATGGACAGAAGGGCATGTTCTGTATCCTGCTGTTTGAGAGAGTCCTCCTGCAACACTGTGATGATGGTGCTCTGCTCTGTGATAAATGACTGGAGGTGTTCAACCGTCTCTTGCAGGTGACTAGACACGCTTTTCAGTTTCGCTGACGACAAACTCAGATTCTCCGATAATTCAGCATTATTCTCCTGAAGACCTTTCACTTGATCTTCTGACTTTTTCAACTTGTCAGTCAACTCTGCAGCTGTGTCTTTCAGGCTTAACTTTTCTCTCTGAACACTCTGCAAACTGGCAGACAACTCAGCGTGTCTTTCCTCATGTTGCCCGTTCTCCTCTTTCAGCCGAGACACTTCCTGCGTCAACGAGTCCACTTTCTCCAGCAGGGAGGTCATGTGATCCTGCAGCTCTTTCACCGTGGACAGCTTATCTTCCTCGAGCCTGGCTTTGTCTTCACTCATTTTCTCGAGCTCCGACTGAAGAACATCGGCGGCATCTTGCATGGAGGAGGAGATGACCCTCTTCTCTTCCTCCAGCTGGACTTTCTCCTGAGAGACAGCCTCAAGCTGTGAGGTCAGAGCGGCAACGGAAGCCCTGAGAGACGTCTGCACCTGCTGCAAGTCACTCGTCACGTGTGCCTTCTCGTGTTCCTTCAGCTCCAGCTGGGACGTCAGGACGCTCACCATGCTCTCAAACGACGCCACTCTCTCTTCCTTCTCCTGCAGCAGGTCCAGTTTCTCCTGCTCAGATTTCTGTTTCAGCTGTTCAACAGATTCAATCTCCATCATTAGATCTGCTGACATCTTCTCTGTGGCGTCTTGGTACTCCTTGTGAGAAACGGTCAACTGGACATTTTCCTGTGTCAACGTTTCAACCGTCTCTTGAAGCTTTACACACTGGACATCGAGTTGTTCTTTGCTCTCTTGAACATGGCTCAACTGTGCCTCAAGGTCTTTCTTCTGTGCTAAGGCCTCTTCCAGACTGGAACTCACATTACTCAACTGTTCATGGAGTGTTGCCTTAAGCATCTCCTTCTCCTCCTGAAGTTTCAAAAACGCACTTTGTTCTTTTGACACAGACGATTTTTCTGCCTCAAGAGAGCTCCTCAGATTTTCCATTTCCGTTTGAAGAGATTCTAGTGTTTGGTTCAGAGCTTCAGTCTTCTCCTCTTTCTCCTGGCATGACTTCTCCATGTCTTCGCAAGCAGTGGTCAGTTCTGACACGCTCTGGGTCAAGCTAGCAATCTTTTGGTTGGCCTCCTCCAGCAAAGAGTTAGACTGGGCAGCCTGACCCCTGACCTGTTCCCTACTGACCTCCACCGCGTCTAACTCTTCCCTCACACCCTGAAGCAAAGAATCGAGCTTACTCACTTGCGCTTCCAAATCGGCTTTCAACTGACTCAGGCTCTCAACCTCCTCCTTGGCAGACAGACAGGACGTCTCGAATTCCGAAGCGCGAACCTTTTCCATGCCGAGCTCTGATGTCAGTGATTCTATGTTTGTCTCACGGGCCTCCAGCTTGAGATGGCTGTCATCTAGGAGTGACTTCAGTCCGGACACTTCCCTCTGCAGTTCTTGAACCTGTGAACCTAATGCAGAGTTTGACTCCTGCTGGGATGTTAGCAACTGATTCGTGTCGTCAACCGAACTCTTTGCAGTTCTCACTTCTTCCAGCAGTTGCTCTTTCTCACTTGCCAAAGTCTGCAGATCTTCATTCGCTTTTGAGACACTGGAGGTCAGAGCGTGGCACTGCTCCTGAAGCTCACACTTTTCTTCCACCAGAACCTTGGATATATTCCGTTGCTCTGACAAACCCTGTTCCTTCACCTCTACAGTGTGCAGCAGGTCAGAGTTAGCTGCCTTTAACTCTTCAATTTCCTTAGACAAAGTGTTGTTGAGCTCAGAAGAAGCCTGAAGTTCTGAGATATACTTGTCCATTTCAGACTTCACAGAAGCATTCTCACTAATAGCAAGAGTTTTCTCTTCCTCCAAAGTCGTCACTTTCCTTTGCTCTTCAGTTGCAGTTGACTGTAACAGCTCAACCCGTTCTGTCAAGGTCTCCTTCTCCTTTTGAACCTCAGCCAGCTTAGACAAAACAGATCCTTTTTCTCCTTCCACAGTCTCTTTCATTTGTTGAACCTCCTGGAGGCTTTCCAGGTTGTTTTGGATTTGTGATTTCAAGAGAGTTATTTCTTCCGATTTCCCCGCCAAATCCAAGCTCAGAGCCTCCACTTGTTGACCTCTCTCATCAGCGAGACACCGTTTGGCCTCGGCGTCCTCCTTCAGAAGTTTCTTCTCCTCTTCCAGACACTTTCTCTGCATGAGCACAGTGGCCACAGAGGAGTGGGCCGAGTCACAGACAGACACCACCAACGCTATCTCCTCCTGTAGCAGGATGAGTTCCGTGTTACGAGAGCTCAGCTCATCCCTCAGTTCTTCCATCACCGCTTTGTATGCGTCCGCCTGACCCGTCGATTCTTCTAGAGCTCTGACCTTTGACCCCAGCTCCTCCTCTATCTGCCGGACCCTCTCCTCCCTGGCAGACAGCTGGACCATGACAGCTTCATTGGCAGACTGCAGATCGCCCAACTCTTGCTGCAGGCTCTCCACTTTGCCAGCAGACGTCTTCAGATCTCCTTCTAGAGCAGAGATAGTATCCAGCTTCTTATTTACCTCAAATTCTAACCCAGCCTTCATTTCTTCCAACCCAGAGATTTGTTCTTTCATTTGAGCTACGTCCGATTCAAACTGCCTCACTTCTCCCTGAAGCTGCTCGATCTCAGCGTTTTTTAGCTGTAAAGTGTTCGTCACATCTCCAACTCGTTGGGCGTACTCTTCACGCTGCCGTTCCGACGCGTCTTGGTCTTCAGAGAGAACAAACAACTTCTGCTGAAGATTATTCAGCTCGGCGTCCTTCCCCTCGATGTTTGCCCGATACTTCTCACACTCCTCCTCTCTGTCTTGGAGTTCCAGGCGTAAACTATCCAGCTGGGCATGAACTTGCTCCAGCCCGCTCTTGTTCACCTCCACACTGTGCTCCAGCTCTTCCACCTGCAGGCTGTACTTCCTCTCCTGGGCCTCAAACTGCTGTGTCTTGTCGCTGAGCTCCTGAGACTTACTCTCCAGCTCCATGTTCACCTCCTGCAAAAGTTGCTCCACTTTCTTCAATAGATCCTCTTTCTTTCTGAAATCTTCTTTCAGCTCTTTGTAGTCTGCTTTCAGCTGTTCCACCGTCTGCAACAGATTCTCAGACGAACTTCTTTCACTGGTTAAGTCAGCCTGAACTTGGGAACATTCTTCCGATTTCTTCTCCAACTCGATTTTGACATCTTGCAGAAGCTGTTCTACATTTTCTAACACTTCCTCCTTCTTCGCCCTGTCCTCACTGGTAAACTCCAGTTTGCTAAACAATGTCTTCGACTCTTCCTTTAATGAAGAATAAAGTTGCTGGGTATTTTCTAGATCTGCTGTCAACTTTTCACACTCGTTGCTCTTTTCCTGCAGTTCTTCACCATTTTTCTTCAGCTCTTGCTCTAACACAGACACCCTCTCCTGCTTCTCTTGATCGGCCTTCGTGACGTCACCCAACTCCTGAGCCAGTGTCTCCAGCTGCGTTTGATGGCTTCTCACCAAACTGTGCGCCTCGCCCAGCTCTCCCGTCACCCTCTCGCACTCCTCCGACTTACTCCTCAGCTCCTCCGACACCTCTCGCAGCACCCGCTCCACTTTCTCCAGCACCGCCACCTTCTCCACCAGCTCAGCGTCCGTCTTCAACAAATCCTCCTTCAGCGTGACGACCAGCGTGCTCTTCTCTTCCAGTTCCATCCGCAAACTTTCACAAGTGTGGCTGAGCTCTTGGTGAACCCGGTTCAGAGTCTCCCTTTCAGCCTCGGCAGCTTCCAGTTGCTGCTGTACAGAGGTAAGCACCTCTGTCAGGTCAACTGTCTGTTGTTGCGCGGTTGCCAACTGCTGCTCCAACTCCAGTACCCTCTCCTGAGTGCTGCTCAAACTGGTTAGCTTGTCATCCAGACTCCTCTGCTTCTCCTCCTTCTCCACTCTCAGCGTCTCCTGGGAGGCCGATAACTCCTGCACTGTCTGCAAAAGACTTTCAATTCTCTCAGATTTCTCCCACTCACTTGTCTGCAACCTATCCCCTCGCTCCTTCAGCTCAGCGATCTCCTGCAATTTCTGATCAAGGTTCGCCTGAAGCTCAGTGACGACACCGTCTTTTGTCTGTATCACACTTTCCAACTGAGAATTCTGCTCCCTCGCTCTGGAACATTCCTGCTCAAGTTCCTCCAATGACTTGTTCTTCTTCACCACTTCATTCTCCAGAGAGAGAATAATTTCTTTCTTATCGTGAACCGAAGCCTGCAGACACTCCACAGTCTCCTTCATCTCCCCCTGGAAGTTGTCCAGCATAGTCTGTAAGTTTTCCAGAGAGCGCTGGAGCAGAGAGTTGTCCACTTCCAGACTGCTCACCTTCTTGTTGGCGGCCTCCAAGGCCTCCTCGTAGCCCGCAGTCTCTGCACTGGACGTGGCCAGGCCGGCCTTCAGCTCCCTCACCTCCTCCTCCAGGTTCTCAATCACCTCAGACTTTTCCTCGGCCTCACTGGCTGCTCTCTCCAGACGATCTTGTAGCTCCTGCATGCTCTTGGCCTGTTCTTCATTGTCCGACCTCAGATCTGTGAGTTCTTTCTCCAGATTGCTCAGAGCCAACTGCGACTGCAACACAGTCTCCAAGGCCTCCGTCTTCGCCTCTGATTCCTCCTTCAGCCTGGACTCTAAAGCCAACTTCTCCGCATTCAATTCATCCACAGTTTCTTCTTTCTCTCTCACCTCCTGCTGTAGTGAGTCTATCATAGACCCCAGTTTGACATTCTGTTCATCGCTGGTCGCCTCTGCAGACACCAGCCTCTCCCTCAGCACAGATATCTCTCCTTCCCTGGTCTCTAGCGCAGACTGACTCTTGTCTATCTCAAACTGTAAGCCACTCATCTCCTCCTCATGTCCTGCCCGGACCTGTGACAACTCCTCTGCTCGACTCACCAACAACCTCTCCAGTTCCTCAATCTCTTCACTCTGAGCCTCAGACTTCTGCTGTAGATCCAGGGCCTCAGACCCCGACACCACCAGCTGAGCACTCGTCTCTTCCAGCTGTTCTGTCGTTGACTGCAGCAGTGACTGTAAAGAGTTTTTCTCCGAGACCAGGGACTCCAATTTGGAAAGTAAATAAGAAATTTCAGATGACTTTTTCTCCAGTCTCTGGTTAAGACCTACAATGTTCTCATGCATGAGCTTCATCCCTTCATCTAGAGTAGTCAAGGATGCGGCATCACCTTCTGGTGCTAGCGAGGAACACATCTGAACACATTGTTCCAAGGCAGCAGACAGCAAAGTCCTCTTGTCTTGTAGCTGGCTTCCCAGACTGGAAGACAAAGCATCGGACTGCAGTGTCTGGGATTCCAGCTCGCTGACTAGGGCACCGTTCCCAATTTGGAGCGATAACACCTCCTCTTCCAGAGCCTGAACGCTCTCTCTCAAACCATCACTTTCACTGACTAGATTCTCATATTTGGTGGACAGAGCTGTAAAATTCTCTCTCACACCGTCACGCTCAGCACAAACTTGCACACTCTCCTCCTCTTTGCTCACCAAGTCGGTCTTAAGGCACTGCAGCTCTCTGCGAACAGCCTGGAGTTGAGAGGAGAGCTCAGCGACATCTGCGGTCACCTCATCACGTTTCCCTTGCAGCTCCACATTCACCTGCTCCAGCTCACTCACTTTGCCCAGCAGTGCGTCTCTCTCTCCCTCCACCGACCTGTGCCGCTGAGCCAGACTTTCGTACTCCACAAGCACACTCTCGTTCTTACTGACAAGACTACTGAGATCATTTTCCGCCGCTCTGAGCTTCGTCTCCTCCTCCTCGTACTGTTTCCTCACCGACTCACACTCTGCGCTCACACAGTCCAGCTCCTCGCTGGTACTCCGACACTGCTCCTTCACAGACTCCAGTTCTCCTAGCACCGCCTCTTTCTCCTCACAAGCTCGGGACAAATCCTCGTCCTTCCTCTCCAGTTTGGTCTTGAGTTCCTCTGCCACACGACGCTCCACTCCCAGCTCAGAACTTCTCTCATCTAGCTCTGCCTGTAGCTCCTCCTTCTCTCTCTCCACCTCTTCCAGTCGTGACATGACCTCTGTCTTCTCACTGGCTCCTACAGCTTTCAGCTCGTCCACTTCATCGGCATACGTCGACTTTAGGGTGGTCAGGGCCATTTCCAGGCCCTCCACTTGAGCATGGTGGTCGGATCTCGTAGACTCCAACTGCGACATCAGAGTTTCTAGTTCAGAGTTTTTCACAGTGACCAATTCGTCCGCAGATGTTACCTTGTTTGTCAAGGCTTGCACTTCAAGCTTCAGGTTTTCAATTTCCATTTCAGAAACACTTAACTTTTCAGAAGCTTCCAAAAGCTCTTTCATGGTTTTGTCATTTGAATCTTTTAGTTCTGACATTTCATGACTCCTCTCTGACAAAGAATCTTTCAACCCACCAATCTCAATTTGCAAATCGCTGTTTTCTTTGCTAAGTGCATCCAGCTGCGACATGACCTCTGTCTTCTCACTGGCTCCTACAGCTTTCAGCTCGTCCACTTCGTCGGCGTACGTCGACTTTAGGGTGGTCAGGGCCATTTCCAGACCCTCCACTTGAGCGTGGTGGTCGGATCTCACAGACTCCAACTGAGACATCAGAGTTTCTAGTTCAGAGTTTTTCACAGTGACCAATTCTTCAGAGGATGTCACTTTGACAGTTAATGCATGCACCTCAACTTTTAAAGTTTCATTTTCTGTTTCAGAGGAACTCAACTTTTCAATTGCTTCCAAAAGTTCTTTCTTAGTTTTCTCATCGGAATCCTTTAGTTCTGAAATCTCATGACTTCTTTCGGAAAGGGAAATTTGCAACTCATCAATACTTTTCAGCAAATCACTGTTTTCCTTGCTTAACTTTTCTCTCTCTTCCCTCATCTCACTGCTCAATCTAGCAATGTCCTCTCCTTTCTGTGTCAGCACCGCCTCTTTCTCCTCACAAGCTCGGGACAAATCCTCGTCCTTCCTCTCCAGTTTGGTCTTGAGTTTCTCTGCCACACGACGCTCCACTCCCAGCTCAGAACTTCTCTCTTCTAGCTCTGCCTGTAGCTCCTCCTTCTCTCTCTCCACCGCCTCCAGCCGCGACATGACCTCTGTCTTCTCACTGGCTCCCACAGCTTTCAGCTCGTCCACTTCATCGGCATACGTTGACTTTAGGGTGGACAAGGCAATTTCCAGACCCTCCACTTGAGCGTGGTGGTCGGATCTCGTAGACTCTAACTGAGACATCAAAGTTTCTAGTTCAGAATTTTTAACAGAGACCAATTCTTTCGCAGATGTTACCTTATTTGTCAAGGTTTGCACTTCAAGTTTCAGGTTCTCAATTTCCATTTCAGAAACACTTAACTTTTCAGAAGCTTCCAAAAGCTCTTTCACGGTTTTGTCATTTGAATCTTTTAGTTCTGACATTTCATGACTCCTCTCTGACAGAGAATCTTTCAACCCACCAATCTCAATTTGCAAATCGCTGTTTTCTTTGCTAAGTGACTCCAGTCGCGACATGGCCTCTGTCTTCTCACTTGCTCCCACAGCTTTCAGCTCGTCCACTTCATCGGCGTACGTCGACTTTAGGGTGGTCAGGGCCATTTCCAGACCCTCCACTTGAGCGTGGTGGTCGGATCTCACAGACTCCAACTGAGACATCAGAGTTTCTAGTTCAGAGTTTTTCACAGTGACCAATTCTTCAGAGGATGTCACTTTGTCAGTCAACGCTTGCACCTCAACTTTTAAAGTTTCATTTTCTGTTTCAGAGATACTCAATTTTTCATTAACTTTAGACATTTCTTCAGCATCCCTTTCTATAGAGCTCTTCAGCTCATCAACTTCCTCTGTGTATGTTGACTTGAGAGTGGTCAAAGCAATTTCCAGACTTTCAACCTGAGTGTGATGGTCGACTTTCACCAATTCCAACTGTTCCTGGAGTGAGGTCACTTCCTGCTGGACAGCTAGCAAACTGGTGCGGAGCTCATCCTCCTTCTGGTCCCCTGACGCGGCCAGAGTCTTGAGGTCGCGCTGTGCCGCCTCTTTCGAGGTCAAGGCCTCTTCCAGATTGGCTTGTGTCTGCTGAAGCAGTTCTCTGTAGTTGCTCAGCTCTGCACGCGACGTCTCCAGCGCCCCCTGGGAGTCTGTCAGACGTTCTCCTGAGTCCTCGAGCTCCTGCCTCAGATCGACAACCTCAGAGGCGGAGACCACGACCTGGGCGCACGTCTCCTCCAGCTGCTCTGACTGTGCCTGAAGATGCGACTGAAGCGAGTTCTTTTCCGAGGTGAGGGATTTCAGTTGAGAGAGTAAACCAGCTATTTCAGACGATTTTGCCTCCAACAATGCATTCATACTCCTCAAGTTTTCAGACGACAATTCGAGCTTCCCAGAGATTTCATCACCTTTTAGCTTCTCTTCGCTAAGCTGAGCAGTCACCTGCTCTAGATTACTTTGTTTACTTTTCAGTTCAGCCTGCAAACTTTCCACCAAAGAATCTGAGTTCTGCATTTGCATATGACTATCACACAGCTGAGAAGCCAGCCTCTCCGTTTCTTCCCTACTTTTCTTCAGCTCATCGCCCAAGTCTACATGCTTCCCCTCCAGCTCTTGTTTCTCGGCAGACAAAGCGTCCATCTGCCCAGACTTCTCCGCCAGCAGCCCTCTCACACGTTCCAGCTCCTCTCCCTCAGCGCTCAGCTGTTCCGCCAGTCTCTCCGTCTGCTCACTCAGCTTGCCCACCTGGCCGTGCAAGTCGGTGACCAGCATCTGCTTCTCTCCAAGTTCAGAGGTCAAGGACAGAACTTGCTGCTGCAGGACGGAATGCTCACTAAACGACTGCTGAGTGACAGTCTCTAACTGCGTCTGCTGTGTATTTAGCACGCCCGTGAGTCGCGAGACCTCCTCTTTACTCGCATCTAAATCTCGCTGAAGCGTTTCTGCCTGCAGAGACAGAGACATAAAACTGTTGTGCTCTTGCTCTAAACTTAACTTCAGTGACTCTACTTGTTCTTTGGCATGCCTGCATTCTTTTTCTACGTTATCAAGCTTATTAGTACGCAACACTAACTGTTCATGCTCTGAGTCAAATTTTTCTTGCAAACTATCCAGTGATTCACATTTCAAAACGAATTCTGCATGCTTAGAATCTAGTGAGGTCTGCAAAGATAATACAGTTTGTGAAAGTTCCGAGCATTCCTGTGACTTTTCTGTGAGGGATTTTTCGGTTTGGGCACACTGATCTGAAAGAGACTGAACATGCAAAGATTGCTGATGGAGTGATGCGGTTATAGATTCGACAGAGGCTTGTAGTGCATGCTTTTCTGACTGGACAGAGTTGAGCGAGGTCTGTAGACGAGAAACGTCCTGAGAGGCAAGCTGATTACTCTCACACAAATCCCTCACCTGCTGGTCCTGGCGTGCCCCGTCGGCCTGGAGCTTCTGTAGAGCTAGCTGGAGCCCGTCTGCCCGATCGCGCTCCTCCGACAGCTCCGCACTCAGCACGTTCACCTGAACGTCTTTTTCCGAGGTGGTGCCCCGCGTCGCTTGAAGCTCCCCCTCCAGGCTCACCAGCTGGCGTTCCAGGGAGGCCACCAGGGTGTCCGAAGTTTCCTTCTCTTCCCGGAGCCTCTCCAGGACAGCCTGCGTCTGGCGCGCGTCTTCGTCGAGAGAATCCGACATGCTGGTCAGTTTGTGGCTGTAGTCGGTGATCTGTCGCTGTAGAGATTCGTTCTGAGATTTGAACTCAGACACTTTGGTGGTGGACGATTCCAAATCAGAAGACACACTTTCAATCTGACTCTGAAGCTCCTCACAGTTCGTTTTGAATGTAGAGAGTTCCAAATCTTTGCTTTCTAACACATTTTGCAACTCAGCATTCTTCTCATTCACACTGGTCAAGTCTGCACTAAGGAGTTCGTTTTTCTTATTCACACTGTCCAGCTCCTGCTGAACTTCTGTCAAATTCACGGTGAGAGATTCTACGGACTGACCACTGCTTTCTTTCACGACTCTCAGCGCTTCGTCTTTGTCTTCGCACAACTTTCTCAATTTTTCAAGCTCCGCGGACACAGAAGTCAATTCTTGTTTCACACTCACATTATCACTAGACACACTTTGGAGACTGTCCTGAACACTCTGCAGCTTATCACCCTTCTCCTTCGCCTCTCGCCGGGACTCCTCCAGCTCTGCCCGAAGTTTTTCCACATCGCCCGTCGCCTCGGAGACCTCACCCTCCTTAGCTTGCAGCTGAGACTCAAGAGCCGTAATAGAGGCTCTCTGCCCCTCGGAAGACCGCTGGTATTCCGATTCTTTCTCCTTCAGCTGGGACCGAGAAGCTTCGAGCTCGAGCTGAAGTTTGGAGGAGTTCTCCGTCACACTCTGAAGCTGCTCGTCGCTGCGCTGAAGCTTGGACGTGAGATCATTCACCGACGCTTGCTGCTCGCTGGACAGCCGCTGCTGCTCTGACAGCTCAGCCTCCAGGTCGGAGAGCTGGGAGAGAAGCGACTGCGTCTTCTCCTCAAACTCCTTCCCTTTCTCGCTCTGTCCATCCCTCGACACATCTAGCTCTCGTGTCAGCTGCTTCACCTGCAGCTCAAGGTCACGATTCGACTGGTCAGACTGTTCGAGAGAGGATTTCAACCCCTCAATCTCGCTGTTAGCCGAGGCAAGCTCAGACGTCACTTTCCCAAGGCTGGCTGACTTGTCAGAAAGATCCTTAGAAAGAGCCTCTACTTTGTCCTGCAAACGCGAGACTTCCCCGCCCAGCTCCTCCTTCAGCGCCTCCAACTGCAGCGAACTGCCGTCCAGCTCTGAGCGAACGCTGGACAGCTGTGAGTGGACGTCGGAGAGGTCCGTCTTCAGGGAGGCAACTTCCTGTTCCTGCGTGTGCGTCTCGCTGGTCAGCTGATCCTTGGTCTGCTGTAGCTGCCCCAGCTTCTCATTGGCTGCCTCCAGCTCCTGGTCCAAGGACACCTGAAACAAGACAATGCCTTCCTACAACTCGTGTACACCAACGTCTTTGACGCTCCACCAGTATGAATATATGAGAGAATGAGAGAGAAAAAAAACAAAAACAATGATAGAGTATAGAAAAAAAATAAATAAATAAATGTGCATGAGATGATCGTCACACAATAGTGACTCGTTTGAGCAAAAGAAATTCGATCGAGCATAAACACTCGCCAACCCCCCACCCCCTCAGATATTTCGTGTAAACCAGCAAAATATCCGCACTGAAACACAAAGAACAGAAGAACAACAGAAGTAGGCAGAGATTACCACAGGTGTCAGTGTGGGTTTACGTTTCAAAAACTTGAAACTACATGTAGTAAGATGAAAGTGTCTATTCAGAACTGCATTCAGTGTAAAAGAGAGTTGTTCTGGGAAAGGGTCAAATAGGACTAAGTGAAAGAAAACTGAAATAATTTTCAAAAGAAGTAGGAGCCTATATTTAGTCAACAATCTGGCTTTAATTAGCCTCTTGAAAAACAATGAATGCCATGCCAAAGTTATGCGATTAAGAATGCCCAATTACTATCATATTTTTAACATTGTGAGGAACACAACAGAAGGTAGGCTAAAAAGTTAGTTCCTTGCTTGTTTGTTTTTCTTTTGAATGTTTGTGTTTTCACAACCCCATCAACTTAGTTCCTTGATATTCAGACCAACAGGTTGATAAAGGGAACAATAAAAATGAATTTCTAAAAGAATGCAAGAATTCTTAAATGAGAAAGTGCACAAAATCATAAAGGTGCTTAGTCTTTTGCACACTTTGATCATAAGATGAGCATTCACTGGGCTGCCTGATTGTCCTTTATCTACAATATATTTCTTTTAAAGAAAAATCTCTCCTTTAAGCTCGAAACAAAATTTGTTCTTTAAAATCAATTTATCAAAGGATTCATCTGTTTCAATAAAAATAGTAAAAATATCAAAAAGCCAGTCATTGACTTGACTGAATTGAAACACACTGTAAAACATAAACCTAAGAATTCCAATTTATCAAAAGTGCACAACCTTAACATAATAATATGTTAACACCTTTACTCGAAAAGGTTACCACAAATTACAAAAGATGGGATCTCAATGTGGAAAAAAGTGGAGGTAAAACAAACAAAAACTCAAACTGATAAGTGTGAAAATATCTTCATTTCAGTGTTTCTTTCCTTGTTTCTATTAGTTTAAAAAAATATACTGCAATCCAAGTTTGCTATAAAGTGTGTACCTTTTTCACTCAACATTTACTTCATCAATACTAAATAGTTTGGAGCACAAAAAAGTAATGAACCTCTCTGTTTTCTTTTAGTATTCAACAGGTCATGAAGACAAAAAAAACAACCTATGGGACACAGGGGACAGGAGGAGTCAACTCACAAAAGGGAGACAACTTGAAAACTGCTTTTTCTAAGTTTGAATGGCCATTTAGACAGGATTCATTGTAGAAAAAGTAATGACACCACTCGAGCACAATGTGAAAAGAAAGCTTTTTGCAACTTTTTCTTCAACGTTCGACAGGCTGTTCAGACAGGCCAAACTAATAAGAACTTACAAAAATAGAAATACGGTAGAATTTTTTTCAGTACTAACAAACCATTTAGAAAGACAAAACACAAAACTTACAAGAGACTAGAAAAAGATTAGAAACAACTCAAGCATCATGTGAGATCAAGACGTTGAATTTTCTTTTCAAAATCAAGACTTTGGTTAGAAATGAATCAACTTAGCAAAAAGCAAGACAAAGATATTGTTTTCTTCATCCACTGCATTCAACTTGCGGTTCGGACTGGTGACAGGAATTAGATGCAGGAGCAATGAAACGACTCATGTAGTTTGTGGAAACACGGCTATCAGTATTCTTCTTCTCTTTCATTTAGACTTTGAGTAGAATAAGAAAAAAATAGAAGACAAGAAATTATCTATGAGAGACTGACATTTTGAAACTTCTTCATCATTATAAAGAATGGTAAGAACTAGTTGGAAGTCAATGCTATGAATCACCTTATGCATCCAGTGACGTGAATAAGCCATGTATCACTTTTCAAACTAACTTTATTATAATGGCTATGAACTTTTTCTTTGATGTCTGACTGTCTTTTCAGATTTTTACAAGAATTAGCAGAAAGAAGGAGCTGTGAAATAGCACGCATCATGTGAGACTAAAGCTTTGAATCTTTTCTCCGCTTCTTCTTCTTCGACATTCAAATAGCCGTTAAGACTTTGGAAAGAATAAGTTAGCTGCTCGAGCTATGAAATCAGGTATTGTAAACGTTACGTTTATAGCCCTTTTCCTGACATTTCGAAGAGAAAGAAGACAAGAAACATTGAAAAAATGTAGGCTTTTTGAGAGATAAAGACTATGAGTACTATTCATCTGCATTCAACTGGCCAATCAGACCTGGGCATGCATTTGGAAAACATACCAATAAGAATCAACCATGCTTCATCGGCAACAAGCTATATATAGTATCACTCTGGAATGAACAGAGTATGAGTAGCCAGCAAAGACAAAATTTTCACACAAATAAAGGATGGACAACATGCGTAAAACAACACATGTCGTCAAAATAACCAACAAGTGTGTTAGAATCTCCTCGACCTAATCCTACAATAAAGAGACACTGACTTTTTAGAATTGAAAAAGACTTAACTTCCCTGGCAACATAATAATAAGTTTTAGACCAAATGATCCTTTTTAGTAAAATTATAAATTTCTAAACAGCTGATTTGCAGCTTTCCTAGAATACACAATTATAGACTTTATTGAAGCGATTTTTAGGGACAGAATGGAAAATCATCTGGTAAACATTAAAACTTCTGTCAACACCATTTATAGAAGGTGCAGGTGAAAAGCAGTTGGACTGAAATTTTAACCACATTTTAAATGAACGTTTTATTCAGCAGACAACCTCTTTACACACAAAACCTTTAATGAAAAAAACAACAAAACCTGCTGTCATTTCTCAAATAAGCTTTTTTTCTCAATAACCAATACCTTCCTGTGACCAAAACAGTTCCTTAAATTTCAAATAAAACAATACAGCACTGTGTGGGGGGGGAGAGAGGGGTAGCTGACAAAGTTAATTCTTTTTCTTTTTTTTTTCCACCTCACTTATATGTTAACCCTTCCAGCCCAATGCGCATATATTTTCAGCAGCGCTTGAACCTCCCTCCGTCCCAAGAGTGTATATTCTCAGTTGTGGGGAATACTGAACTTGCGCATTTTTCAAAATTAGTGAACCTAATTAAACTTTTATTTTCATGATAATTGTTCATTTACCTTTATAAATTGTTATATACGTTTATTATCTAAATCTCGTTACAAAGATACTAAATCTCTTTCAGAATGCATGCCTCTTTTTCTGAAATACTGCGTAGTAGGCTGGGACTGGGGTTAGGGAGTGCACAAAAACGGCTGGGGCAGGAAGGGTTAAGACAATATGATTAACGACATAAGGAAAAATTGAAGATGTTGATGGGACAGATGGGGTAAAAGACAGCTTGCACTTTTCTAATGAAAAGACAAGTAGAAAGTCTTCCCCCAGGTAAAAAATTGTACAAGTTTATAGCATATCTCATTGTAAAGACAGGTCTAACCATAAAAAGTAGTTCTAAGCCATTTTGATTTGAGGAAGGGAAGTGGGGAGGAATAATATCATGCTCTTCTCCTTCTGTACTCTACCAATGGATAAAATAATTACAAATTTAGAGCTCACAAAGACAAAAAGTAAAGAGTACTTGCATATTTTAAAATGTATTGCTATCAAAGGGGAAAGTCTGCTGTTGTCATTACAATGACTAAATTCAAGTCAACAGTTCCTCAACTAGTCCAAGACTATCATGGATGCCAAATCACAAAAAGACCCTATAAAATGCAAAATATATGAAATAAGTGAAGAGAATAAAATATCTCAGTATACGTTCGAAAAAAATATAATTTTTTCATTTTACGAAAAAATCTTTTACGTCATTCACTTCCAGCAAACTCTACAATGATTTCTTGAGTACATAAGACTTTCTCAACCGATTGGCACTTTTTAGTACTGCAAATCATTTACTCCGTAAAAATATGAACAGAAAATCAATATTCAACACAAAATTCTGCCTCGGTTACCTAAAATGTGTACTGGTCACAACAACACGGAAACTCAAACGAGAAAACAAAAAGGGGTTGCAAGCGGAGGGGTGAGTCCAGAAAACTCAACTTACTTTCTCCCGCTCCACAGAGCTCAGCTTTTCTTTGGTTTGCTCCAGATCCCGCGCGGATTCCTGCATGCAGGCCTCTAGATCCGAAAACTTCGAGGTTAACTCGTTCATTTCGCCCTTCTGCTCCTTCGTGAGCACACGCTCGTTTTCTAACGACTCGGAGAGCTCTGTGATCTGGAGAAGGAAAGTATGAACAGTATGGAAATACACTGTCTCATGTGTGCCCTCTTTAGTGGAATTAACACCCTTTCAGAAGCAAATAGGTTTCATGAAGAGAGGGGGAAGCACTTTCAAAGGTGGGGAGGGAGGTTGTCTTTCAAAGGTGGGAGGAAAGTATGGGGTTTTTTGTTCAAAAGGAAGGAGGGAAAGGATTTTTTTAAAAAGGTCTTTCAAAGTGTTCAAAAAGAAAAAAGACTTGAAAAAGGGGGAAAATATTTTTTCAAAACAGTTTATAACAACAGAAAATAAGCAGGCAGGGGGAGGAAGGGCTAAAAAAAAAATTTTCTAAAGAGCAGCTCTTCCAAAAAAGGGGGGAAAAGTGCTTTTAAAATTTCTCTTTTAAAAAAAAGGGGGGGGTAAGTCTTTCAAGGCAGGAGTGTCTTTCAAAGTCAGACACTTGTACAATAAATAAGTTAATGCAACACACCAAAACATTTTTCAAAAGTACATCTGAGGATAAATGTTAATATGCTTTATCTCCCCATTAGAGACCTTGCCCCCTCCTCTGTGTTGTTCAGTGGGTCTTTTTGATAATTCCCTGCCCCCTCCCCATTCCCCACAGATTCATACTATATAGGTGCAGTAGTGGGTTGAGAATCAACCTACATTCCCATAGTTAATCAATCAATAAAAACTAGTTACAAATATGCATTGGCAAACTCAATGCAATTATGACAATTTGCCAGCTTCAAGGTTGCCAAAAAAAGTCAACACTAGAAGCTTCACTGTCAATATGCTTAAGAGAGTGTATGATTGTGTTTGCCACAACAAGCAGATCTTTCCTACAATATCATGGCAGTTATGTCGGCTGAAGACAAATGACAGAAATCATCATTTACTATTGAGGCAGATAAGGATAAGGATATTCAGTCAAAAGAAAGAAAAATATGGTAATGTGATTCAAAAGTAAAGAGTCTTGCTGCATCTTGACCAACCTTTTGTTTGAGCTCCTCGTTCTCCCGCTCGAAAGCAATGTTGGGCTGTTTTTCATATTCAACTTTCTCCTTCCATTCCTCAATCTCTGCCTTCAGCTCCAACTTTTCTTTTTCCAAACCTAGTGGCACAAAAAAAGAGGAAGCAACACTTTCAAAATGGTGTTCAATTTCTTTTAAAGAAAAGTGATGATGATGATGGTGATGATAGTTTTAACAGGGTTTTTTTTTGCAATTTCATAAATTTCCTGTAATATCAAAGTCTCCATACATACTTTTTGTGTTTCTATTTGTACTGATGACAATATGTTTTAATGTTGTTTTGTTGTGTTCTTTTAAGATGTTCTATTTTTCTGATCAAAAAAGTTGTCATTCTTCCCGATGTTCTTCCTCATGCTGTTCCTACTGCAGTGTCTTTGTGCATTTTCAAAACGATGTCAATGTTTTTTCTTTTACAAAGACATGTTGCTCAAGTTGTGATTGTTGTTGATCAAAAATCCACTGGGCTCATACCCTCTGACCCAAAGCATCATTGTAGTAGATAAAAGTCCATTTAAATGGTGCTCTATCGATGAACAAAAAGTTGAAGGCGTGAATAAAAATATTCTACACTCTCGCTTCGACTTAATTTTCTCTAAACCTATACAATATCATTTGCGGGTAGGTATTCTGGTGTGATTTGCTCATTTCCTATCAAACATCTATCATCCTGATCTCTCCTCCTCCTTTTGTGTGTTTGCATTCAAGTGCTGTAAAACTCTTACAAAAACTAATTAAATAATTTCATTTTGAGCTCACCGTCTCTGTGCTCCTCCAGCTCAGCCATCCTGACCTCAAACGTGACCTTCTCTCCCTCCAGGGCCGACAGGAGACCCGCCTTCTCCTCCAGCTGACTGTTGAGGTCGCGAGACTCCGCCTCCAGGGACACCACCTTGTCAAGCTGCTCTTGCTGGGAGGGGAAAGGAATGGAAAGCACAAATCGTGAACACTTCTATGGTTAGTATTGGTACCTTATAGCAGTCAAATAAAATGTGGAAGGAGGGTAGGTATGTCAGGAATAAAACTGAATTTTGATAGAATTTCCAAAACTAAAGGAATATAAAGAAAACAAAACAGACATCACATCTACTGTATATGTGTGTGTCTTTCCTACAAAAAATAGGAGAAACCCCCCCCCCCTTCCTCCACCAAAAGAAAAACTGACATCTCATACAAAAGTCAAGCAGGAGGAGAGCTTTATAAACTTTTAACAATGCCCCTATCTGGGTTTGAACTATGGCCATTTATACAACAGTCGAACATAATACACCCACAGAGCTATTAACAAACCCTAATAGGGATACTTCTGTACCAAATTGAAATTTTGAAACAAGATAGGTTTAACGCCCCTTGCTATACTGTAAGGTTATTTACAAGAAGGCACCTCCGAATTTAACATTCATCTACCAAAAGATCAAGCCAAAATCATGATAAAATTTGTGTAAAGAGCCTTTCTCAAGAACACAGAGTCAGCCCGAGCTTCTACACCTAGTACCACTCTACCCACCATTTTGAGAGTGGTCTCCTTGCCCTGAGCTTCGGCCTCTTCCCTCCTGCCCCTCATCTCCTCCAGCTGTGCCGTGAGCGCATCCCTCTCCTCCTCTACCTGCCTCAGAACAGACTTGGCGTCCAGCAGGGCAGACGCTTGCGCATCGGAGCTCTGAGGACACACCATATTAAATTGTAAATGGACTGTATATAAAAGAGTCTTTGGGGTGGGGGGGGGTTAATGCACGGCTTGAATTCCTGATTTTCATAATTGTTAAATAAATTTGTAACATCAAATCGTTCGTGAAATAATAAAAGTGACGCTGCAGCATTGGTACACATAACACTGGAAGTCTGATATCATCCTTGTCACCCTCATTTGTGTCTCCCCCACCCCCCTTTTCACCACTGAATAAAATAATGACAACATTAAGAGCTTGCAGTAAAAAAATATTTTGCACATTTTTGGCATTTGAGCAATACAGTAACACAAAACTGCTGGGGATGTAATTAATAAACAAAAGAGTATTTTACCTTCCCCTCCCCCCCCCCCTCCCTCACATTTTTCCTCCCCCTCCTCCCCCCACCCCCTCACCCGAGACTTACCGAGTCCAAAGAGGCCTGCAGGTCAGTGATCATCTGGCTCAGCTTCTCCTTCTGCTGATTGGCTGTGTCCAGCTCCTCTTGCACCGAGGCCTTGTGCTCATGGACCGTGTCCACCACCAGCTGGAGCTCCTCGTTAGTTCCTATGCGGTTGCCGAATCTTCCCAAATTCGCCCCAGGGGGGGGGGGGGGGAGAGAGAGAGAGAGGTGGTTTACTCTTCCTTTCTTCTTCGTTCGCATAAAGAGAAGTACAGTCGAATCTGCTCTTACCTGTCCATGACAAACACCTGTACTACAAAAAATCACTTGCTATTTTTCTTTATCATAATGGCACTGTCCAAGATGTCCAACTGTCTAAGACAACCACTTTTCTCCTGGGCAATGATTGGCTGTCAAGGACAAGTTCTACTGTATTTGACACCACAAGTCATTTCTTCTTTTTTCTTCACTTGAGGTAAGAGAACCTGCTGACTTAACAAGTCTTTTTTTTCTGCATTTGAGTAAACAGAGGCACAACAATGCAAAATGAGTCATTTCGCACATGGAAAAAGCAAACAAGACAGACAGACTGAAACAACAGAGGTAAAGAAAAGAAGTCTGACCTACTGGTAGTGAAAAAGAAAAGCGTTTGAGGAAAAAAAAACATTACCAAATTTCTCCACCCACCTAACATGGCCTTCTGCTCATCAAAGTCCACCAGCTTCAGCTGCAAGTTGCCTTTCTCGTCCTCCAGTTCTGTGATCTGGTTCTTCAGAGATGCAACTTCATCAGACTCCTGGCTTGACTGTTGAGACAAAACAAAGCTTCTTGAAAACACAACCCTCTCACATGACTGCTCCCAACTCAAAAGATGCACTAAATTCTCTGAGTAGAAGAGAACAAGTCACCATCTTCCGCCTGCGAACACAACACATCCCACTGAATTCCTACCTAAATAGGATCCGCAAGGATACCCCAACTGACTGCCCATTGTGTGACTGCCAGGATGAAACAATATCACACCATCTCTTTTCCTGCCGTGCACTGAGCGACCTGTGTAGCACCTACCTACTTGCCTCCCCAGATATCAGAAAAACTGTATACAGCGACAAAACACAGCTGACAAAAACCTGTAAATTCTTCGCCATATCAACAGGCCGAAGGGCTAGAACCCAGATGGCCACTGGATCGGAAAAGTAAAGTAAACACAACTCTAAATAAACATTTACTCCTTCAAACAAAGACTTTTATATGACTCCTCTTCTGTCAAAACTTTCACGACTGGAAAACACAAACAGCCAGAACATTTAGCGGCGCCAGTCTAGCTCTCTCCCAAATAATAAATTAGTTAATTATGGGCATGTGTGTTTGTGGGTGCTGGGGTCTGTTTGAGGGATTGCTGGCACGATATACCTGCACCAACTCCCACCATAAGATAAACCAAGGATCAATTCACATTCCATACAAGCCCTCACAACAAGGGAGGAAAAAAAACCTTGAGAGTTGTTTCTATTTCACACTCTCTACAACATAGCTTTTTTATACTCTCTCTCTCTCTCTCTCTCTCTCTCTCTCTCTCTCTCTCTTC
>NW_004798212.1:138635-150267 GCF_000002075.1 Aplysia californica | reverse complement strand
CTCTCTCTCTCTCTCTCTCTCTCTCTCTCTCTCTCTCTCTCCACTCCCTACCTGTCTCAGCTCCTGCAGCTCTTTCTCCAGTGCCTTGATCTTGCTGGTCATCTGTGCCTTTACCTTGAGCAGCTTGGTGTCGCTCTTCCCCCCACCACCACTACTGCCTCCGCTACCACCACTGCTGGCTTCCTCCGGCGATGACTTCTGCTGAGTTTCTAGCTCCTGGACCTGAGGAGAACATAGAGGTTGTTTGAGCTAAAGAGAAATAAAACTTCAATACAGTAATGCCATTAAAGTTTGTTATAGCTGAGGAGTTTTTTTGTTTTTTGTTTTGTTTAGGGGGAGGGGGTTTGTGTGTGTGTGTGTGTGTGTGGGAAGGGGGGGGTTGTTGGGGGTTATTTGGGGGTTTTTTTGGCAGAGGAGATTTCGCGGGGGGGGTGTTTGGTTGTTGTTTTGATTTGTTTTGTTTGTATTGGGTGGGGGGGGAGTTGGGGGGCCGTGTGTATGTGTAAGGCTGAAAGAGGGGTAGGACAAGAAAATAAACAGAACTAAGATACAAATTGAAAAGAAAAAGGGCCCCGCACTACACACAACCTCCAACCACCCACTATGACCAGACATGGATCACAGTCCTTAAGGGTGTGTCCATTTGTTAACAACCTCCTTCCATTAGCACAATAACTAATATAAAGAAGTACAGAACCCATCCTATCACGTTAGAATGATTCAATGAATACATTAAACAAACCACAAAGATGACAGCTACCGTAATGGATCTAAGGCAGGGATGACAGCTACCGTAATGGATAAACAACAGGGATGACAGCTACCGTAATGGATATACAACAGGGATGACAGCTACCGTTATGTATCTAAGGCGGGGATGACAGCTACGGTTATGGATCTAAGGCGGGGATGACAGCTACCGTTATGGATCTAAGGCGGGGATGACAGCTACTGTTATGGATCTAAGGTGGGGATGACAGCTACCGTTATGGATCTAAGGTGGGGATGACAGCTACCGTTATGGATCTAAGGCGGGGACGACAGCTATGGTTATGGATCTAAGGCGGGGATGACAGCTACCGTTATGTATCTAAGGCGGGGATGACAGCTATGGTTATGGATCTAAGGCGGGGATGACAGCTACCGTAATGGATCTAAGGCAGGGATGTCAACTACCGTTATGGATCTAAGGCAGGGATGTCAACTACTGTTATGGATCTAAGGCGGGGATGGCAGCTACCGTAATGGATCTACAGCGGGCCTAGAAGAACCTCTCACCTGTGAAATAAGTTTCTCCACCGTCTGCTTCGACTGCGACAGTTCATGCTTCAACGCCTCCACCTCGGCACTCTGGTCCTTACCGCTGGCACCCAGCACCGACGCGGCCTGAAACAGGGTCAGGGTCATTGAGGACACACGTTTTACATATTGGACACGGAGAATGCTTCACGCTACAAGAAAGCTTACGAGAGCAAGCAGGAGCCAGTATCATTCTTCAAAGTGTCTAGTATATCATTCTTCAAAGTGTCTAGTATATCATTCTTCAAAGTGTCTTGTATACCATTCTTCAAAGTGTCTTGTCTATCATTCTTCAAAGTGCCTTGTCTATCATTCTTCAAAGTGTCTTGTATACCATTCTTCAAAGTGTCTTGTATACCATTCTTCAAAGTGTCTTGCCTATCATTCTTCAAAGAGCCTTGTCTATCATTCTTCAAAATGTCTTGTACATCATTCAAGTTGTCTTGTACATTATTTTTCAAGTTGTCTTGTATGCCCTATGTGTGTTAACAAGGCCAAGAACACTGGGAACACTTTACGCAATAAAAAGCTATAGTGCATGCGAGCATGTGTAAGTACTATTCTTCAGTATTTTGTGCATTTCTTTTGTGTGTCAGTCTGTGTGTGTGTATGTGTGTGTGTA
This sequence comes from Aplysia californica, assembly GCF_000002075.1. Taxonomy (NCBI): domain Eukaryota; kingdom Metazoa; phylum Mollusca; class Gastropoda; order Aplysiida; family Aplysiidae; genus Aplysia; species Aplysia californica. The sequence continues at coordinate 148,346 of NW_004798212.1, read as the reverse complement.
CAAGTGTGTGTGTGTATAAGTGTGTGTGAGTACATGTGAGGATACAAATGTGTGCGAGTGTGTGTGTGTGTGTGTGCATATATGTGTGTCTGTTTGTGTGTGTACACGTGTGAGAAAGCGAGCGTGTGTGTGTCCACCAAACCCACCTGCTGCGAGTCTACATTCCCGGCCAGGGCCTGCCTGTAGTGCTCCTGGAGCTGACCATATTGTGCCGAGGCCTGGTTGTAGGCCGTCTCGTACTGCTGCAAGGTTGACTGCAGCGTCGCCACCTGGACCTCCTTCTCCGACAACTGGGGCGACAAAGACACAAGGAGGTACATTTATTTCTGCTCTATTCTTTGTTCATCAGAGTTGGGAGCTCATTTAATTTAATTTCTCTGTCCCAGCGGCTATCTGAGTTCGAAGCTTTAATTTATTTATAGAATTATTAAGGGAAGGGGGGGGGGGGGGGAGAGAGAGAGAGAGAGAGAGAGAGAGAGAGAGAGAGAGAGAGAGAGAGAGAGAGAGAGAGAGAGAGAGAGAGAGAGAGAGAGAGAGAGAGAGAGAGAGAGAGAGACCAGTTATATGCCAAAACCTTAAGTCAAACCAAAGATCATACATAATAAGATAGTTCTATTAACCCCGCGCTTTGCCTCAGATGACGCTGCAGTCTTTATTTTGAAGCTCTCTTTTGTTTCTCCAGAAGAAGAATAGGAAAAGCACAGTTTGTTACTTTCACTTTTATTGTTTTCCCACAAGTAGGAAAACTCTGTTTGCAAAGTCCGCACTTTTTCAAAGAGGGTGCCACCAAATTTTGAGGACACTTTTTTAAATTGGCTCAAAGAGCGGAGTGAACTATCTTGTTATACACGATCTTTGGTCAAACCCACCCACACAGCCCCCTCACCTCCGTCTCGTGTTTCTCGACTGTGTCCTTGAGCCGGCCCTCCAGCCGCGACCTCTCTTCCTTCCATTGGGTCTCCATGTCCACAAAGTTGGCCTGCAGCAGCATCATCTGCTCCGAGGTCACCTGCAGCTTCTCCTTCAGCAGTCGCATCGTCTCGCGGGTCTCCAGCAGGTCGCGCTCCTTGTCCGCGCTCTCTTTTTGCAGCACCGAGATCACTTTGATCTGACAGAGGGAAAGACTCGGTTATTGTATTGGTTTCGTCAAACTAACAAATGAGAGACAGTGACGGAGAGGGAGCTTTGTTCTCATCAGTATTCACAAATCCTGCCTTGGAAGTTTTACATTTTTTCTTCAACATCAGGAAGTCTATGACCAGCAATGCTAGAAAAAAGTCAATATGTATCTTCCGCTGCATTCCAAAGACATGAATCCGATTCCTGAATGGGGAAGTTTTCTATAGAGTATCTCCATTTGTCTACTGGGATGTTGTATCCAACTGAGCCCTCACTGGACCGCCGAAGCAGCCCATCTTTTAAATAATCTTAAATAGTGTCTTCCTGGGCACAAAACACAATTTTTTTTTAAACCATACCTTTCCATCGAGCACATCGTTGGAGTCCCGCAGCTTCCCTTCCAGCATCTGGATGACGTGGTCCTGCAGGTCGATGTTCTCCTTCTTCATGATGGTCTCGATGTCGCGCTCATGCTTGGAGATGAGCTCTCGCAGGTCGTTTTCCCGCGTCACCAGCTCCTGGTCCTTCTCTTCTATCACAGCCCGCAGCCTGGAATAGAGGTGGTAGCTTTTATTTTTGGGGGGCCAAATTGTTCCAAGTATCTTTTATCTTTTTCGTTTGTGTTAGAGATATCTTTTATCTTTTTCGTTTGTGTTAGAGATATCTTTTATCTTTTTCGTTTGTGTTAGAGATATCTTTTATCTTTTTGGCTTGGGAAACAGGAATCTTTTATATTTTTGGTTTGTGTTGTATCTTTTTACAATAGGTCTTACACTTTACTAAATCTGCAGGGTTGTACAACACTCAATCTGCATTGGCCCTGACAGAGGGTGTCCAAGCAGACTGCTTCAATAATGATCAGAACATACTGTGATGATGGAGGCGAAAACATTTACAATAACAATTTTTGTATCATAACAGAGCATGCCATCGACAAGCGTGGTTTCAACTGCTCTCTGCCTTGTGTACTTGACGGTACAGGGTTAGAGTATGCAAGTACTAAAGCTTATGTAACTTATTTTTTCTTTAAAAAGGTTCTCACTTCTTTGTTTCAACATCCATGTCATGCAGCATTTCCTCAAAGTACTTCTGCGACTCGGTCAGCTTGATGTGGAAGCGATCCGTCTCCGACTTGAGCTCCTGCTCCTTGTGCCGAAGCTGCTCCGTCACAACATCCACTTTCTCATTGGTCGACTCCACACGAGCAGTCAGTTTGGTGATCAGCTGACCCTGGTCCTGGATAGCTTGGTCTTTCTCTTTTATTGAAATTTGTAAAACCTGAGAATGAAAAAAAACAACTTTGAACATGATCTTTAATACCAGTATCATCTCACAAACTTGTCATGGGGGAGACAGGATTAATGTAGGTTTTTTTGGAGAATAGCTGAGCTGAGAAATGAACTGCAGACCAAGACTGCTGATATCTGTATCAGATCTTACACTTGAAGAAGAAAAGGAATATGAAGATGGGAGACAATTCGCATATTGAAAAGACCAAAGAAAAGTATACTCGTCTCTTCTTTCCTACATATTTATGTCACAGGAGGTAAAACGAGAATTTTCAGTCACTAATACCAAAGTTTTTTTTTTCACAAACCGCACCTTGACATTTATCAAAGCACTTACCTCAACAACTTTATCACGTCCCCGAATGACTTGATCTTTCTCCCCGGCAAACTCCTGTAAATCCATCACTCTCTTGTCTTGCTCCAAGATTTTGGCATTGAGCTCCATCACTCTTCTATCTTTATACACCATTTGTGCATACATTTCTTGAATCTGACCCTGGAGGAGTACACAAAGAAAGATCATAACATGCTCAATTTAAAAAATGGAAACAAAAAGAAAGCAATAAACTCTCTTAACAGCCGTTCGGGAAAAAAAAAAAAAACAGACAAAAGGTTGACAAGATGCAATTCTTCCTAAACAATAAGGCATTTAAAACACTACCAAACAGCATCTGCGGTGTACAGCAACTGTGCATACCAACGAAATAAGTTCAATTCCTACACTGGGACAAGTACTTCTGTCTTTTCATTGAGATGCACTATCAAACTCAGACCCCAGGTCCAAGCAGCCTGTCTCCTGTTTCATTTCAACTGCGTTGAAAAGGGCTTAAAACATATTCAATCAATCAAAGCATTTGTTGTATGAAATTAAAAGGGTTCTGTCTTCACTTTGTGGATGTTTCAAGTTATGTTTGTTCCGATCTGAAATGACAACTCCGCCCCAAGAAAAGTACACATGATAAAGGTTCTATCAGCTTTTGCATTCAAAATTCATAAACTATGAAATCCAATATCTCAGAAGTACCCACAGTACAGATAGAACTTTTTTAATTTCATGTGAGGATTTCACAACTTTAATACAAGACTGAAATGACAAGGTCAACCTCTTCTCTAGATTTCCAAGCAGCAATATGGGTGGTTGGTATGAGCTCTCGTTTGATATGCTCCTTCTTTCTTGCCAAACATCTATCAATACTCATCTTTCTTTTTTTTTTCTTTGTATGTTACTCTAGTAACACTTCTAATCTCCACCACTTATATGACCTACTTGTGTTGAAAGTGCCATTAAACTCTCACTAAACTAATTTTTTAAAATTAAAAAATCAGCAATGCCTACAAACCTGTTCATCCCCAAAGCCTGCCCCACCACCGCCAGCAACTGACTGAAGTTTCTCCATCTCCACCGTCTTCTCTTCCAACTGTTCCGTCAGCTCGCGCACGCGGTTGTCTCGCTCCGCCAGCACCAGCTCTTTCGACTCAAGCTGACCCTCCCTGACCTTGATCACCTCCTCCTTCTCCGCGATCAGTCGATCCTTCTCCTCCAGTTTCCGCTTTAACAGCACCGCTTTGGCACGGCTGGCCTGACCGCCGCCTGACGACGAGCCTTCCTCTTGGGCCGTGGCTCCCTCCTCTGGGGTCTCCTGTAGACGAAAAAGAAAGAAAAATGCACAATTATGTTTGCTAAACACTTCTTGAAACAGTGAAAGGTTATTCAAGTGGCGGGACCTCTGACTTCAAAGTCCATCTCCTATAGAACCAAACCAAATGAGAAAATTTGTGTAATATGCAATTAAATATAATTTACAAAGAGGATGGTCGTTCCCGTCCCCTATAAAAAAGAAATAAGACAAAGTTGTTGTTTTTTCAGTTCCCTTCATGGAACCCTTCAACTGACTCCTAATACAGATATGAAAACAGCAAAGACTGGCAACATGGGGGGAGAGTTAAACATATGGAGGATAGATCTTACTGTTTTTTCCACAGCTTCTGTCTCTTTCTTCGCCTCCTGCTGTGCTGCCTTCTCCTTCTTGACAGACTTTGCCTTCGCCTGGAGCCTCAACTTGGACATCTTGGAGTTGGTGTCCTGTTGAACAATCGTGCACATAATAAGCATATAAAGCACCAACCTCTGACAGCACACTTTAAGGCGGGGATCATTTAATTAACATACTTAATTAGTTAAGGCACCTTGATCTTCAATATTTTTACTTCATACGAGTTCTCTTTTTGCTGGTGTGGCTATTTCTACTGCTGCTGTTGTCAAAGTCATAGATCCTGCTTCAAAAATCCTACTCGATACAATACCATGTAAAGGGCAGAGCAATTAGCCCCTGCCAAGACACAAAGCTTTGTTCAAGAAAAAATGCTTTTGACAATGTGAATAAATTTTAACCTCAAATATCCAGGACCCCACCCAAGTTCAGAACTTATAGTACAACACACATCAGCATTTTGAAGTAAATCTAAAATTGTGTTTTACAGAAATATAAAGATCATGTACACTGCTGGTTCCTAAAGTGCTACTGACAATGAACAAGACTTTCAGACCTTCCTGGACAGTGCCCAACAAAAACAAACACATTTTCCACTTCAGGTCAAAGTTATAATAGACGTCACAATGGAAACTTGCTTCAAAGCAGTATAATTCTACGACAACAATAACAACTACAGCCATTTATGTACCTGAAGTTCTTTCTCCTTGCTCTGGAGTGCCTCATCCCTCTCCCTCACCAAACTTTTCAGCTGCTCTATCTGGAGCTGCAGCTGCTCCATCTCCATTTCTGCGTCACTCGTGGCCATATTGGCTTTTCTTTCTCCTCAGCCAACCGGACTTGTCTTTTCTAAGCTACTATTTACAGTAATGTCTGTGTAGAAAAAAAAACAGGAATAACCTTTGAAACTGAAATCTGGGGAACTTTAGAAAAAACAAACAATAAAAGGAAGTGTTAAGACTAAAGAAATTTTAACACACACTGCATTCCTGCTAAACATATAAAAATTATGAAAATAAAAACATGAGATTCATGAAAGTCCTAAATTTCGGATTTTTCTTCAAATGACACCAGGATCTAACAAATTAAGTTTGTTTACAAACATAGACTATAGCACATCATGTTGGAGAAAGCGATAATTTGTTCTCTTCTGCTACAAGCTCCTTCATTAAATTCCCTTTCATCCAGTTCAACTAGTGCCTGGTTCCAAATTTTCTCCTTTCTTTAAAAAAGAAACAAATAAAAATAAAAAGCTTATGGGAATTAAAACAAAAACAAAGTCAAAACAATAAACTGTGTTACCTTTTGCACACTGACATCTTTGCTGGCCTTTTTACAATGGTCAGCAGTGTCTTGCATTTGCATTGAGGAATGTATGACAACTGTTGGAATGTTTCTGTTGGTTCTCCTTATCCCCTGAAAATCCGTGGTTATATTTTATATTCCATGGGGATCTGTTGATCAGAAAAAAAGAACGAGTAGAAAATCAGGTCAATATTATCAAGAGCAACACTGAACAAATATCTAAGCTTGAAGTGCAACGTTTCCCACCTTTTATATAATGTCTAATGAAGTACCCATCAAGCAGCCACATTAACTCAAACTGTTCTCCTTCAAACATATATATTCAGTCCAGAACACTCATTCGCGATACCAAGGAACATATTTATATGAATCATAATTAATAATATGCCAAGACCTGGTCGGGGAACATCTCAAAGAAAGTCTTCTTATAAATTCAACCGAGTATATGAGTCAAAAAAGACAAAAACTGGACAAACAGTTTTATAATTAAAAGACAAGAAAAACAACAACATGGTCATAATTTTTTTATAAAACTAGATCTAGATCTGCCCTCACCGAAAATAAAATAAAGGAAGAGGCTAGCTGTACTTAATGACAGCTAGACGGCTGGGCTAGCCGTTCAATAATGATGGCTAGACTGACAAACAGCAAAAAAATAGGCCTACTGGATTGTAAACAAACTTTTACCTGGTAATACCTAAAGTATTTGTATTTGAGATGAAACCAAAAGGTGCCTTACTGACAGTGCATAATTTTAAACCTCAATAGACCTGGGGTTTTTTTTGGTTTTTTGGGGGGGAGTAAAAGTGTTTTACGGCGCTCGCAATCTGCAAAAGGTCATATGAGCATGCACGACACATTAAACTTTTTCAGTTGGTAGGCCTGAAATTTTGAATTTTGCCCGGGTGGCAGCAGAAGCCTACTCTTATCGATTTTAGACCACCAAGGGATCTTTAACGTGCGCAACTTGCACAGGGCCCTCCGAGATTTTTTGCCCTTGTCCGAGAAGGCAAGGTGTAGATCTTTCCTACCAGAAGATCAGGGGTGTGGCTGAAAGACAGTGCAGTAGGAAGGAGCAAAGGAGTAACAGTGGAAAGGCTGCAGAAAGAGTCAGGAGCCCAGAGGAGGGGGCAAAGGAGGTGAGGGGGTGGGGGCAGAAAGAGGAGTCGAAAGCAGACGACAGAACATTGCTAAAAAGCAGGAAAGAAGGTGAAAGTAGACAAGTTTAGAGAAGAAAATTTTTAGGTAGCCACCCAGATTCAAACCTGGAACCTTTGAATGAGAGGCCAACACCTTTACCTCTAGGCCACGAGAGCCCCTGAATAGACCTGTGTACACAGCAGGTTTCTAAAAGGGCCTAAAATAAGTACGGCTGGACTGCTTGGCTAGCCGTACTTAAGGACCGCTAGATTAGACTGGCAGGCTAGCCGTACTTAATAATGATAGCTCTGAATTGTAAATAAAATTTTAGTTTGCAATACCAAAGGTATAAAAATGTGTATTTCAGACGAAACCAAAAGGTGCCTTGCAAACTGACATGCATGTATTTTAAACCTGAATAATTACTAGATCTCTAATGATACTAGATCTCTAGTACGGCTAGCCACTTCGTAAAATAAATATAATCTATTCAATCCTCTATCCACAAAATTATATCAACATTAACAATACAGTAGCCTCAGTCCAGTGTAATTAGTAATGTTTGAGTAGCTTTAGTATTACTCTAAATTTGCAAACATCACATGGGGTATATAATGCACAACAAATTCAGTCCTCAGCAGCTATTAGGCCTATTGAGTGGGCCAGTTACTTTATAATAGGCCACCTCTATTCTCACCCCGGGTGAGAATAGTGCAGGCGAGTCTTTTGGCTATTCTCACCCGGTGCGCGTTCACCGTTATAGCCTAGATCTAGGCCAACAAATTTTGCGTTCACCCTAAACCACAGAATTCTACACTGTGATAACAGAAAAATTGTAGAATTCTGTGCCGTGAACAAACATTCCATTACAACTGTAGCCTACTAAAAGCGTACAATTTTGTCTGTGGGCAGTGGAGAGAGAGAGAGAGAAAGAGAGAGAGCTCAGAGAGAGAGAGGAGTAGCGTGAGAACTTCCGGTCAAAACAAAATGGCGACCTGCGTAGTTCGGCTCGATTCGAAAAGTTAAATAGCCGTAGCATCTTTGTAGAAAACCAAATTAGTTTACTTTTGTGTTTTAACATCATTTTTTAACTTTGTTTGGTCAATTTGATTGTCCACACCAATAGACAGTATTCAGAAAAAGACAGAGAGAGAGAGAGAGGGGAGGAGTAGATCTTGCGAGAACTTCCGGGCAAAACAAAATGGCGACCCGCGTAGTTCGGCTCGATTTGAACAGTGAAATAGCCATATATAGCATCTTTGAAGACGATCAAATTAGCTTACTTTTGTGCTATAACGTAATTTTTTCTTGGCTTTTATCAATTTGATCATCCACACCGATAGACAGTATTCCAAAAGGCCACCTCTATTCTCACCCGGGGTGAGAATAGTGCAGGCGGGTCTTGTGGCTATTCTCACCCAGTGCGCGTGTCAACAAATTTTGCGTTCACCCTAAACCACAGAATTCTACACTGTGATAAGAGAAAAATTGTAGAATTCTGTGCTGTGAACAAACGTTCCATTACAACTGTACTTGTAGCCTACTAAAAGCGTACAATTTTGACTGTGGGCAGTGGAGAGAGAGAGAGTGAGAGAGTGAAAGAGAGAGAACAAAACAAAATGGCGACCCGCGTAGTTCGGCTCGATTCGAAAAGTCGTAGCATCTTTGTAGACAACCAAATTAATTTACTTTTGTGTTTTAACATCATTTTTTAACTTTGTTTTGGTCAATTTGATCGTCCACACCGATAGACAGTATTCAGAAAGAAACAGAGAGAGAGAGAAGAGGGGAGGAGTAGATCTTGCGAGAACTTCCGGGCGGGTGAGAATAGCCAAAATGAGGAAAATCAGGTCTTGTTTCGCACCGGGTGAGAATAGCCTACGCTGGCAAGTCTCACCCGAGGTTTTTCTATTCTCACCCCGGATGAGAATAGCCACTGCTTACTTTATATCAGTATCAGTGAGGCATCATGTGGATGATCAACAAGTTACAAGTGTAGCAAGTCCAACCTAGGACCTAGCCTAGGGACCTAGATCTAGATTCTAGGCCTATTCTTCAAGAAGAGAGAAGGAAGAGTATCAATCTCCACTTTAATCTGTGAACAACTTCTTAAGGGCAAAATGAAAAGAACTATTACAAGTGAAAAGTGCTGCTTCTATAATAATGGCGAGGAGAGGATACACACGGGACAGGGACATGGTCAGGTAAGCACGGACACTGGCGTCAGCAGTGCACAGACTCGTCATCAGTCAGTTTATGATGTTTACTGCTCGGTGCTACAAGTTATGATCAGACAGTTATGCAACCCCCAACACAGCATTTTCTTCCTCTAACACCATGTGGTTCCTCTGATTATACAGAACCGACATTTGGGGGGGAGAGCAAATAATGATGACTTACTTAAAAATCATCATTGTTGTCAACCTGTTTGCACACCTGCATTCCAAACAAGCTGTCCTCCATCTTGCGACACTTGGCAGTCACGTGACCAGAATTGACAGCAACAAAGTTGTCGGTCTTTTCAACCCAATTTCCGGCTGCTGTACTTATATAAGGGGAAGTAATCACGACACTCTTGAACTGCCCAAAGGTACCCCGGGGTTACTCCGCTTAGGTTTTCCACACGCATTGAGTAGTGAACGTGAGAGCGTTCGTGTGTTTTCAAGAAAGGATATTTTCAGTAAGTGTTTCACGGCACTTGCAACACAAATAGGTCACATAAGTGACGAATATTAGTTGAGTTTAACGGACCTAAAAATAAAGGAGAAAAGACAACGCCGACAGATGTTTGAAGGCTATGTATGTAAATTTGTAGCCAACATTTGGATGTTTTATACATGCACACTCACTCGCCTGCTCGCTAGACC
>NW_004798212.1:126127-136913 GCF_000002075.1 Aplysia californica | reverse complement strand
ATGTGTGTGTGTGTGTGTGTGTGTGTGTGTGTGTGTGTGTGTGTGTGTGTGTGTATGTACCAAAATTAAGTGGAGGAAAAGTATGGTCCTGTATTAAAACGAAGGCAAAACTGCTGGGACTGGTAGATAGTGCAGAGATTTTATTTGTGAAGCCTGCTTGCCGCTAGCTTTTTGTCGTCGATCAGACGCAAACGGTAACGAGTTGATGTTTCTAAACATTGTTTCTCAAATGACTTTTGAATCTTTAATCTGTTCAAGTGCAAGATAAAGAAAACTCTGACGATGTCGGTCATAATAGAAACATCTATTGGAGACCTGACGGTCGACCTTTATACAGATGAAAGACCGAGATGTAAGTAAACCCCCGAGCCCGAACTCAAAACTACAAAACTCTCAGACTCGACTTGGACTTACAAGTGTTAGACTTTAAGCCTTTCATTGAGCCTTTTTCCTGATCGATTGAGGTTGTAATTTCAGGATTTAGCCAAGACCTAAACTTGCACTTGATAACTTGTTTTTCCTGAATCACAGTCTATTTATTGGGTAAATTATAGAGATTTTGAGCAGGCAGGTATCTTGGCGCTTTTTCGGTAGATTCTAGTTCCCACCCCGCAGTTGTTTTGGCCCCAAGAGTAGGGGGGTTTCAGGGGGCCCCTGACCTAATTAAAATGCGATGAGGGGGGGGGGGGTCAGGGGGGGATTTTACCTTAATTTGATGTTTTGCAGTTTTTAGGTTTGGTTTACTTAGCTCGCCGCGCTTCAAAATATCTAGATCCAGATGTAGCTAGATCTAGGCTTAAATAAGGGGGGTGGGAACTACCGAAAAAGCACCGGTATCTTAACCCTCGTCCTGCGGGGGCTGTCGCCCGATAAGCCTATTTTTGCACCTCGCCCCTGCATTCGGGTCCCGAGTCAGTCTAGCCCTTGGCTCAGCCCACTCGCACTGAGCATCATCCCACATGAAATTCGGGTCCCGCATCGGATCCCCATTCGTGTAGGTCGAGTGTGTGTGCGTCAGTCTGCTTGAGTTTGTGTGCATTTGTGGCCTTCTTCTAGAACCGCCTGCGTTGGTTCGCGATTGAGGCATACACGTCTCATTCAAAACACGCCAAGTTGGTATATTGATCTCTAGATGTTCGTCCTATGAAATTATAGAAGAAATTGACCCATTTAGACATGAGGAGCTCTAAAGGATAGTCAGGAAACAAGACTTCCATTTTTCTTAGATACAAAATCTTTCAAATGAGCTTGATTTTGTATGAAATGATACTACCTGATAAAAAATAAGTTTGTTTGATAGTTTTGAATACCATTGTGCAGGTGCAAAGAACAAACAATTTCAGTTCAAAACATTCAGAAATTGACCTATATTATCCCCTTTCGATCCTCAGGTCATTCATAACAACAAGAGCGTCTAGAAAGGTTTAAATTCGAATGGGCGTAACTACTCGTAATGTCTTATCAGCTTGTGAGAGGGGGATTCATGTGTTTGTAACACTTTATTAGAAAGCTGTGAAAGAAAGAGTGTTATTTTCAGTGTAGATTAACACACTCCCATGGTATTCGGCCTGCGAGAGGTCAAGCGGAAGTCCTCGCCTCATGCCCGCACATTCCTTTTTACTTCCCTTGCATTTCTAGATCTAATATCTAGTTCTTGCATTTTTTTAGCGTTACACATTTAGTTTTTACTGTTAGTTCAAACAATTATGAAATTTGTGGTGGTATTGAGACAACCGATTCTGCTGTTGATGTCGACATCTGCATTTTTTTTGTTTGTTTCAGGCTGCTTGAACTTTCTGAAGCTTTGCAAAGTCAAGTACTACAACTTTTCACTTTTTCATTCCGTTCAGGTAAAGATTTCTCTGTGTTGTGTGTTTTTGTCCTTGTGTGTAGAATAGCTTCAACATATGTCTCTTAAGTAGACTTGCTATACTGAGCAGTAACAACATGTCTGTGTTTGAAAACTGATTCCAAGACTACGAAATGATCAGTCATTTTTTTAAAAGTCTTTTAAAAAGTGTTTGATGATTCAGAAGTTTGATTTAGATCTAGAATTAATTAAATCTCAGGTAAGAAAATGTTGCATCTGCGTTATTGATTGGAACAGAGGGGATTGTGAAAATTTTAAGCTTCTGAAGCTGGTAGAACTGTACTGATGTTCATTTGGTTTTTAAATAACTCTGTCAGTATGTTGTGTCAGCACATCAGAATAGTCCTTTACATGAGTCAACAGTTTACCATGTTCTTATAAATGAAGACACAAAAATAGTTTGATATATGCTAGTTTTGTATGCTGCCCTGCATCTCCACACTTCTTTTTAAAGTTTAGAAGTATTCTCATCGTAATGCAATTCTTGGTGTCTGTGCTTTTGAAAACAGGGTCAAGTGTTTTTTTAAAATTGTTTCCTAATTTAGTATACAAGTCAAACATCTACTTTCCCTTTCTTTTCAATTTTATCCACTTTTTCTGGTTTCATTTTTATATTTCATTGATTTGTGCAGGCAAAAGTAGAGTATTGTAGAGGCAAAATAATGTGGCGAAACCATATACTTGCCCATGACACCACAAGCTGTTTATCAACACTTGGAGGGTTAAAGAAAAAGGAGACAACATTCACGTAAGATGTAAAATAAAAAGGCAACCCTGTCACCTCAGAGATGGGATTAATTACTGAAATGTTGTACTTTATTCTGCCCCATTTTTGCTTCCTCCACAGGAAAATCTTGTTGCTCAAGTAGGAGACCCCACAGCCTCTGGAAGAGGTGGAGAGTCAGTTTTTGCGTAAGTTTTTCAGAAAATTCATGGAGCAAAGTCTGTTTTTTAATGCTAGCTTTATAGTGTAGTGTGAGTCATTGATGTCTTTTTTGGGAACAAGAGTACTTAGAGCTGAAGTTGCTTAGTTGCAAGATGAGAAATTGAATGAACAGAATATTTTTGTGTTGATATTGTAAGAAAATGTTATGAGAAGGATTTATGATTTGAGAACTCTTTGAGAATTCAGCATAGATTTGCTTCAGTGGAGAAAGTTAGTTTTTTCCTCTGTAAGTGATGATTTAGATGCATTTAGAGTTTTTTTCTCATAAAAATTTGATTATTAAAAGGAGTGGAAAAAGTTTTAAATGAACTTTACAATCTCATTGGTCTTTTGTTTCTGTGGAAGAAACTACGCAATTATGTCTGTTTATGTTTTAGATGTTGTTTGTTGCATTTTCAATTAATTTTCTCCTCAATTTTGTCACAAATTTTGTACAGGCAACTTTATGGGGAACAAGCAAGATTTTTCGACATGGAGGTCAATCCTCGCATTAAGCACACAAAGAAAGGGCTGATCTCAATGGTGAACAATGGCAGTGGAATGCATGGGTCACAAGTGAGTTTTGATGAGAACTACATTATTTTTGTTATCGTTTTTTGACACCTTGGGCTTTGTAAGATTTTGGTGTCTTTCAATGTACATACTCACGACTGTAGTATCATAATCAGGCTCCTTGCTTTGTATGCAAAAGAAGTGAATTAGGTTCCTTCACATGAGGAAGATATTATTTTATCTAGTACTAGTACTGCCGTATAGCTTCTGGGAATCATCATACCCTTGAGTGGGTTGACCCTTAGAGACATGGTCAAAGCTGCCTGCAATTTAGATAATCAAAATTGTATTTATGAGGTGCTAAACATATGTACTCCATCTAGATTTACATGTTCAGTGTTGAATGTATCAGCAGAAAGGTCACGAAGGGTGAGCCTTGCGTAGGCTCTCTGAACATTCTCTGAACTTTGCTCTCAAATTGGAAAATAAACAGAAAAGTAGATTACTCTTGCAAGGTCATGAATTACTCTCAGTCTGTGACCATAGAATTTATGTGTTTAACTTGTGCACTGGGCAAAAACAAAAATATTGTCTGTTAATTCATAACTGTGCATTAACAAAAAACTTTCATTCGTTAATTCATAACTCGTGTTACATAAATTTATGTTGTTTTTGTTCTCCTCCACAGTTTTTCTTCACTCTTGCTGATGATTTAGATTATCTCGATGGAAAACACACCGTGTTTGGAGAGGTGGCAGAGGGCTTTGACATCCTCGAAAAGCTCAACAAAACATTTTGTGATGACAGTTTTCGGCCTCACCAAGATGTCAGGTACAACTGTGACAGAAATATTTGCTTGTTTTTTTTTTAATAGATTTTTTAAAATCCCAAATAGTCAGGCGATAGGAGAAAAGTGATTATTTTTCTAAATATGTCATGATAATATCTTTTTATCTCTTTGTCCTTTCTATTTATCTTCACTGGATGGTAATGATGATTTATCTTCTCTAAACTTATGTCACGGAAATGCTCAAAATGTTTTTTTTAATTTTGACTGGTTCCTGTTTTCCCCCAAGTCCTGCTGTGTCAGATATGATTGTTAATATGATACAAGTTATTAAATCAGCTGATTACTGTATTTTTAATTTGAAATCAGTATTTTCTGATTCTACCTAAAATTTGAGCTATTTGACATAACACTGATTTTTCGATACAATGCAGTTGTTACATGCGATTCCTCAGATTGTTGATTTTTGCGTAAAAAGACAAAGAGTTGATCCTTTATTGGAAAGCAGTGTAGAGTTAATTCAGAACTGTATTATAAGTACTTGTTTAAACGTAGCTAATTGTATTTTATTTACTGTGTTATCATTTTATATCAACGGTATTGGTTGACTTTTGTGTTTTCAGAATTTATCACACAGTTTTGCTGGATGACCCCTATGATGACCCGGATGGTCTAGAGATTCCTGACGCGTCCCCAGGGCCGACACGAGAAATGCTGGAGGTAAAGGATTGCATGATACTTAACACATTGTACTTTTAAAAGTTTTGAACGTTTTTAAATCAATGAGGGCCAGGCCATGTTTACGTGTGTGACCGTAATGAAACTACATGCTTGCATTTGTGCGCTTTTCCTTTTTTTTAACCCATGAGAAATTTTATAATCATCAAGTCGCACACACACTCACACTTATACCCACACACACCCTTGTATATATATTGTCAAAAAGAGTAAATGATCAAATGTTTTTTATTTCTCTTTTTATGTTTTCAGAGTGATCGGATTCCGTGTGACGCAGATGTTAATGAAGACGAAGGAAAGACGGAAGAGGAGCTTGCAGAGATGATGGCAGAAAAGGAAGCTAAAGCAAACACACAGATTTTAGAGATGGTATGGGAAACAAAAACAAGTAGAGATTGCTACATTTCTCTTTTTGATTTGGAACTTTTTTAAAAGAAAAAAATATCGGATCTGGGCCTTTGTTGCAGAATGTTAGTGAATCACTTGTGGATTTTGTCAATGATGTGTAGTTTAACGTCTATAATTTCGAAGGATATTCGCCTCAATGCTTACCGTAGTAAACGTGAGTGGGGGGGGGGGGGGGGGGTGAGAGAGAGAGAGAGAGAGAGAGGGGAGGGGGGCTTGAGAGAAGCAAAGAGAGATATTTTCCCTGACTTTTTTACTTGTATTTTCCATATTATGAGCAGAGAAAGAAACAGATGGCTCAGACACGGACATAAAAAGCAAGACCAACTGACTGACCCAAAGACAAACACTTCCTCTGCTGTTTACATAACCAACAGAATATTTGATTGCGTTTCTGTCCATCCCTCAAGGTTGGAGATTTGCCCGACTCTGAAGTGGCGCCCCCTGAGAATGTGCTGTTTGTCTGCAAGCTGAATCCAGTCACCACCTCGGATGATTTGGAGATCATTTTCTCTCGCTTCGGCCAGATTGTCAGCTGTGAGGTCATCAAGGTAAATGTCTCGTATTTCAGGTACAAAGAATGATCTGAAATTTTCCTTTTGTCTATGATTGAGCTTTTTGTAATAATACAGATGCAACTTTTTCAGTTATTAGTAGAATCCTTTGTTTCCTGTAAATTGCCTAGGAAATTGGTCAATAAGGATGCAATTATGAAATATTAATTCAACATTGCACATTCTTCAGAGTGCATTCAAGGCTTACTCATGATCATACTTTTTTTTTTTACACATGTAGAGAAAATGTCCACTTTCATTTTGTGAACAGCCTCGATTGTAGTCTTTCTAGTTTTTCTTCTTTCTTTTCTTTTTCTTTAACTTTGTCGATTTATGAGAGGTTAAAATGATCAATATGTTTTTTAATAGTCTTTAATGGTAAGTGATATTTTTTATTACTGAAGCGTAAGTTGATTTCATTTCCTTTGAAACGAATCGGTAAAGTGTGTCAAGTCTGAGAGTGATGAATGTTGATGAGATGAAAAAGAATCTGCTGTTGCATATTTCTTTCCTCCAGGATTCCAAAACAGGAGAGTCGCTGCAATATGCCTTCATAGAGTTCAGTGATCCGAATGAATGTGAGAACGCCTATTTCAAGATGGATAACGTCCTGATTGATGACAGGAGGATCCATGTTGACTTCAGTCAGTCTGTGTCCAAACTGAAGTGGAAAGGGAAAGGTGAGAGGTCAAGAAATGGGTTTTGTCATTATAAAGTAATTCATATGCTTGTTAGGTAGCTGTCTGTGTAAGGAGAACAACATTGTGATGGTATTCTAAGAGAACGGCCATTCCATGAAAAATGAAAAGGTCTTTTTTAGGATCAATTTTGAGATTTATGGAAACTGTTTTGTAATCTTTTTCTGGTCTTACAGCTTTCTGTTGCTTCTATTAATACTTTTTTCTCAACCCAGCGCTGACAATATTGTCGAGGCCAAACTGTACGCAAGCTATTTGTCAATGTCAGTGTTTCCTCTTAATGTTTTGCTGTCAGATTATTTTATTTTTTTTGGGGGGGGGGGGGGAGGGGGGGTTATATCAATAAACAGCAGATCTGAAGTCTTAATATCCTTTTCCACGTAGAGATTTTATGCTTTAAATTTGGTCCTCTAAAAAATGTGTAAATTCTGGTTTAAACAGTTCTACTGGGATTTGCGATACTGAAATAGGGCCACACCTTTATAACTACCAGTATTTGATGACCTTGCTGTGTATTACAAAGAAACGTGTGTGTTGTTGTATTTCAGGCCGAGGTGTTGAGATCATCACGGGGGGAACAGCTCCAGCTTTCATGCTCAAGAATCAACAACGCCAAGACGAGTATCCTTTTGTTTTATTTTTATGTGGGAAAAAAACAACTATGGTTTTGTTGTAAGCCACTGTGAGTCAGCAGAATAGGTAAAAGGAAAGCATAACAACCCCCTCCACCCATGTCTTCCTCCTGCATGGCTAAGATTACCACAGCCTACTGTTTCATATTTGTACAAGACAAAGCAACAGCTGCAATCCCACTGTGACCCCCGTATTTTGATCTCTGTAGGTCAAAACAGTGGTGGTGATGGGGGGATTAAAAATACTGCATTGTTACCACATTTAATTGCCCATAGCCCCCCCAAGTAAAGGATCTGACGACATCGTCCTGCTGGTTTGTTGTAAATTACTTTTTTTTAAACTGCTATTGTTTTAACTCCAGGTGGTAGGCTACTTTCCTTACTTTATGTTAGAGTGAGAGAGGGAGAGAGATGGATGGTTGGGGGGGTGCTCTGGTGTGGTTTACTCCTTCTTTCCTACCAAACATTTATCGTCCTTATCTGCCCCCCCCCCCCTCCCCCTTTCTTTGTATTTTACTCTCTAGTGCTATCTCTAACCTTCAGCACTGATGTGATCTACTTGTTTTTGATAGTGTCGTAAAAATCTTTCTAAAACTTAACTAATAGAGATTAGGTAGGGAGAGAGAAAGAATTATGCAGTAATATGCTAGGGATTTTAAAGTTTATCATTATTACTCAAGGCAACCTCCTTAACGTTAACGCAGCCGGTACGACTTGGTGTATGAGCATGATGATGATGCGGACGCTGGTGGTGACAACACACTCAAGAAGACGAAAAAGAATCGAGAGAAGAGCAAGAAGTCGAAGAAGCAAGATGACAGCGAGGATGAAAGAGATGACAGTCGCCAGAAAAAGGTATCTGACGTGATTTATTGTCAAACAAGAACTTCACAATTATAACATTCATTTTGTCTGTCTCACACTTCTAACCATATGTTTTGTGTCACCAGTGTCATGTATTTACTCAATTTTTCTGATTTTGATGTAAATCACTATTAACACTGAAGCTTTCTTATTTTTAAAACCTTTTTTTTCTACTGTCTTTGGTTTATAAAAATGCTGGTTAAAAAAACAAGCATAATACAGCCAGGCACAGATAACATGAACACAGAAATCTAAAAATGATGGATAGCTCGTACAATTTTCCATTCCCCAAGTGACTTCTCATTAGTATTTCGTTACATCGGTTTTTCCCGAATTTTGGATGTATCAAACATATTTATCGATCCGCGGCATGTTTGAGTTATCCATGTTTTACTGCTGTATTTGCTTTGATCTTTTTTCTTACCGTTGTTGTAGAATGTGGTTGGAGAGCGCCAGCAGTAGATCTTTTTTCTTTTCTTTCCCTCTATTGTTTCTGTCTTGCTTTTCCCCCTCAACTGAGTGACAGTGCAGTGTTTTGTTCATGCGCTTCTCTTTACTTGAACCTGACACTCTAACCTTTCTCTGCAGACAGAACGGATGGGAGATTAATTAAAATAAATCTATTGTGTATCCTTTTCCACAAAAAACTTCTTACCCTGTCCTTGTTTGTGGTGAGAAATTCTGATGGAGATGCCATCCCTCCAGGGCAGTGCTACTGACTGAAGTTGCCTTTAGGCCATTCCCAAAGGGGGGATATTACCATGTTCTTATGGACAGTAGAAATGTAAATGGACTAATTTATCAATGTAATGCTCATACTGTGCCGGAACAACATAAGGGGAACTGCTGCTTTTTCTTTCCTCATCATTACTGTTGTCTTTTTTCTACTTCTTTTGTATGTTTGTCACTCGCTTGTGAACTGCTATTTCTGGGGTGCCTTGATAGTCGAAGCAGACCTTGTGCTGTTGAGGCTAGAGAGGTGAGCAGAGTAAGCCTGATTCCCCGTTCGGACTTCTCTGCTGACATCCACCCCTTGGCGCTCACATTATGACCTTATGCAGTTGCGAGCACTGTAAAACCTTACTAAAGCTAAACTAAGCATTACTTTGTCATGCTCTTTTTCCTGTGTGCAGAGAAAGAGATCTGCGTCGCCCAGTCCCAACAACAGAAGCCGACAACGCGAGGTAGATGAACAGAGATACGACAACCGTAGAAGAGACGGGAGAGGGGATGAGAGACAACGTGGCAAGTTCGACAATAGAGATGGGAGGCAATCTGGCAAGTATGGTGACAGAGATGGGAGACAGCCTGGCAAATACGACAACAGAGATGAAAGACAGCGTAATTCTCATGACCACAGGGACAATTATCGGAAAGATTCGAGAGATAGGGCCGGAAACGACTCAAGGTCACGAAGGGATGACCGAGATGATGATTACTCATCACGGAGAGATGGGCGTGGTGGTGGTGGTGATAGAAGGTCAAGGCTGGACGATCGTGAAGATGGCAATAGGGCGAGAAGAGATGATCGTGATGATTACAGATGGAAGAGAGAGGAAGGAAGGAGCAGAGAGGGTGCTGAGAAACGAGACGACAGAAGAAAGCATAGATCTCGGAGTCCGGCTGTCAAGAATGATCGAGCGAGAGAAAGAAGTCGCAGCCAAAGTTCTGAGGATAGCAGGGCAGCCCATAGAAACAGAGATAAGAAAAGAAGGAATGACTCACAAGAGAGGAGTAGAGTGAGAGAAGGTTCAAGCGAGGAGGACAGACAAAGAAGCAAGGTGAAGGACACAAACAGAGACCAAACAAAAAATGGTAAAAGTCGCAAAACCGAGAAAAGGCACCAAAGTTCAGATTCATCAGAGGATTCCAGTGAAGACGAGAAGAGGAAAAGTCATAAAAAAGACAAGAAGAAGAAAAAGAAAAGGAAAGCCAGCAGCAGTGATGAATCTGAGGATGAACGGAGGATGAGAAGGAAAGAAGAAAGAGATGTATCTGCATCATCATCAGATGAGTCGGTGAAGAGGAAAAAGAAGAAGAAAAAGGACAAGTCGCGGAGGTAGTGATGGATGAGTCGCCTAGTTGTTGAAAGTGTTTGTGGAATTGAACTGAGTGCGAGGAATTGCATAAATGTTTGTTGTGTTTGAGCGTTAAATCGGCTGCTTGCACTGTGTGCTTTCGGAGAAGCTGAGAATTTTCTGAGTGTTCTAGGGTCAGTTGGGGTAATAATTAATGATAATATAGGTTGTATAATGCATAACGCTTGCCATTGCGCAGGGATATGCACTAGACAAATGCTATTTTATTAATTACTATTTATCATAGTATTGTGGATACAAGAGTCAAAGCGTTCCTTTTTCAATGCATTATTCTGTTACATGTATTATGTATTACATTTGTTGTCTTATGGCTTAGCTGGGAGTTTTTTGCAAAGAGAAGAGGGCATTGTTAAATAACGCTAGAGTCAAGGGATTCCTTTTTTAATACATTATTATTTTGTTATTACATTTGTTGTCTTATGTCTTAGCTGGAAGTTTTCTGCAACGGGAAGGAGGGGTTGTTATATATATATACAAGAAAAGTCGTCACTGTCATTCATCATTGTTGAATGTCAAAATACAAGGTTTTTACAAAAAGCAAACAATGTTTTATTTCTGACAGGACATTATGTTAACACAAAATATTAGTTCGTCTAAATCCGTTTCTATTTTAAGAACAGGAATGAGACTAGGACCAACCGATGTGCCTCATTAAACTCTACAACATACTTGTACTTGATTTTCATTTTTTTTTGGGGGGG
>NW_004798212.1:110755-126027 GCF_000002075.1 Aplysia californica | reverse complement strand
GGGGGGATTTTGACAAACTACAAAGTTGAATGACAGCAATGAAATACTGTGCAGCCTCTCTATAACGACCTTCGATATATATTACATCCTCTGTATAGCGACATGGTGCCCAGGTCCCGATTTTTTCCTTATTATATATTATATATCATTAGTAATAATTTTGGTTGCCTCTCTATAAGGACAACTCTATATAACAACTTTTTTTTTCTGGTTCCGACGATGTCGTTATAGCGAGGCTGCTCAGTAGTCTGCAGGTCCATTGTCCCATCAGCACAAACTCACTCTGATATCCTTTCATGTTTGCCATCTTTTCATGACATCCTGCATTCTCTATGATTACATCCACATCATAAATTACTAAAAACTAGTATTTATGACCATAGTATAAATCAGTGTTTGTCTGTTTATGAATGAAATACCATACACTGGTGACTACTGACAAAGGCAAGCATTGTGAATAAACCAAACTTGATAAGAAGGACAGGAGTTTGGTCTATTTTTTTATTCAACAATTCACAACCTTGAACTTTGACCTCCCATCATTCTCACTAGGTGGATTGTTTGTAGAAAGAAATGCATCTAGCATCAGCAGCATTAGATAGATAAAGATGTGCGTGTAACCTTCTCTAACATAATTAATTATGGCCAGGGGTCACCGGACCACGGCCTGTAAAGTCAATTCGTCTGGCCTGATGCCATGCCACCATGTCCGTCGGACATCTTTTTCTTTACTTTTTTAACACTTTGCGGTCACTTGGCGCAATAATGCAACGGTGAAAATGATCCGTCCCTGTCACCTGGCGCAGTTCTGCATCAGGTCCAAGAAGTCCATTGTCGTCACTCTCCTGGCTGGGTGACCAGATGGCGTATTTTATACTGCTGGCTGTGTGACTGCAAAGTAAAGTGTTAAGCAGAAGAGCAATTTAATATCTACAGCATTTTTTTTTCCCCCACTTCCCACTCTTGATTTTATATTTCAATGTACCTACTTCAGGAAAAAAGACACCTGTAGAGGAAATGAGGGAAGATATCATCACTTGAGTCATTGTGACTATAACGATTTGTCGACATTTTATGTCTCATTTATTTCTGTACAATCATATAGGCAAACAGGACCCACAAGCAATAGTCATATTCTTAACACATGTGCAGATTCGTCGTATAAAACTAAATCTTATCACATTTGGGCCACAGTGCAATTATACTCACACCATCGGTACCGTACAAATTTCTCAAAAGTTATTTACAGAGCTGAAAGAAATTCAACATGACAACACACAAGTACATATATATATATATAATGTATGGTATTGTGAAAGCAAATACGTGTAGGAACGTGTAGTAATCTTTTCACTGCTGTCGTAAGCAATCCACTTGACTTAATAAATCCAAATTTTGAGAATTTTAGATTTTGACACCCTCCCAAAGATGCACCTTTCAACTTCACCAAAATTCAGTTTTATGCTATATAGTCAAAGCTTACAATTTTCTTGTTTTTCACGATTCCTGATAAGAACAACGCCACAAGAACTAGTTTTTTGTCTCTGGTGTAAAAAGTACCGGTACCTAAATGGACCTGAGTGGATTGCTTGTGACGTCATGTGATATGGGGGCGGCAGGATGCATTTTTGAGGCTGGTGATTTTTTCCACTGCTGAAATCAAATTTTTAACATTCGTTCCAATCTTCCTCCCTATCCACCACCCAAATTTTCTTTTCTTTTTAGAAGTCTTGATACCTTACTCGACATAATTTAGGTCCTTTAAAAGGAAGGCAACTGGTCCCTTATCAGGATACCACACAACAACAACAAAAATTGTCTAGCGTGCACATAGAGTGGAATGTGCACATAGTAAAATGGGAACATACTGAGTCTGAGCAGATGTTCAAGTCCCGAATTTTTTTCTTTTGTACATGCATGTTATATTCTCTGTACTTTAAACATGTACATAGGAAAAATTAAAACACAAAAATATTTCCATGTTTCACCAATTTTGCTATCTATGTGCTTGCTAAACTACATTTATTCCATGAAGAATAAGTAGAAATGATTCGAGTCTGACCTTGAACTTACCCATTAAAGACCAAGTACATAATTGCAATAACACATACCCCCCCCTTCTATCTCCAATAACAAACTCATTTATACAACAAACCATCAAGACACATCAATATTTTGACTAATCTAAGCACCACAGCACAGGCTTTTTTTATATCTTCCAGCAACATAAAAAAGTCTGAAAATAGTAATAATAACAATATATGATGACTGAACTTTTACCATGAAACTAGTAAAATAAAGAAAACTGAACTTTCTCCACTGGTCTGTTTAAACAAGCACAGAGACAGAAATCTTCAACATAAAAAAGGTATGATGATACAGGCATGACTTCCCTTCCAACACAATATGAACTAAACACGCAGGAACAATGCTTTAATATAAATTTCCAAAACTAGAAACACAAAATAAAAATTGGTCTCATCTTGGCAAACTTTAAGGAACGTATCACAAGCATATATATATATATATATGACGACAAGAAATAGTGGAAAAGCAAGTAGGCCACCTTGCAACATTCAATTTTCAAAACAAAATTTGATTTACTGACTATCAGACATACGTATACGTGCATACATCATCAGCATGGTGAGCAAATGTTGTAGATCTACAAGCTTGGTTTTAGGAAAATAGAACACTGGCAAAACTGTAGACAAAATATAATACATGCACAAAAAACCGAGACGACACTGTCCTGCAAGTAAACTGCAATTGCTGAATGAAAAGCTCTCTTCCCTTCCAACTCTAGGTTTATCATCACCAGTGGTTGGCGGGTGCTCTGGTGTAGTTTGCTCCTTCTTTCCTATTATCAAACATCTGTCATCCTGATCTCTCCTCTTTTTTTTGTGGCTGTTAGTCTCTTGTTTAAACGCCTCTAATCATCATCATTTATATATGACATTGTGTTGCAAGTGCGGTAAAACTCTTACTAAAACGTTTTTTAAAATACGGTTTACCTTGTCAAATGGTACACTCTCCTCAGCTCTACCTTGTCTTCTTTTTTTTTGTCAGAAAAGATAAATGCAACACAGTAACAAAAGACGTGATCTTCTGTGAGAATAACAGCTTTCTGTTCGAAATATTGAACAAAGAATTCCGATAAGACTCCTAAAAAATAAAGAACTTCATACTAGTAACTTTTATTTCAGCCAGGAATGCATGAGAGTCATGAGACTTTGGGGTGTTTATTTTTGTTGTTGTTATTATAGTAGAGGGTTTTGCAGCGCTCGCAACTGCATAACGTCATATGATGAGCGTCAAGGGTTGTTGTTGTTGTGTGTGTGTGTGTGTGGTAGCCTATCCGCGAAATGTTCGGAGCCCCGAAGAGTGTGCTCTTCGCCAGGGCCACCGCCTCCCTTGAGTAGTGGGTGAGGCAGTCCAACCTCCCTGAATCCCCCCCGAAGAGATGCCACCGCCGGGCCTCCGTGGCGGGGCATCTCTGCAGCCAGTGCTCCAAATCTTGGGGCTCCTCTGTGCACAATGGACATATTGGGTCCGATGTTTTGTCTATTCTATTTTTGTAGGCCCGAAGCCCAGAGAAATGACCGGTCCTGATTTTTGCCAGTAATGACTGGTCACTGCGGGACATAATAAGAGCCTCTCGTTTTAAGGAAAATACCCTGTATACTTCCTTCGTCCGCGTGTGGCATATTGGGGGGTTGTTGTTTACTTAAACGAGAATGGCAAATTTAAATTGGGAATCTGGCGCTCATGTGACCTTTTGCACTTGCGAGTGCCGTAAAACCTCTACTAAAACAAAACAAATTAGGAATTGTATAGTAACACTGTTTCGCAATAGGCGTGAAGAATAAATAATAAAATAATGTTGACCTGATCATTTGCACTAAATACTTTTTTCTCCAAGCAGTAGGCCTACAACCCATACCACACTTCAGACCCACACTATTGTAAAAGTGTGACACCTAGCAGTAGCAATGTCATGCTGCCTAAAAGAATGCAAAAATTGTCTTTTTATTATCTTTTAGTTTTAGTAAATTGTCTTTTTATTATCTTTTAGTTTTAGTAAGAGTTTTACGGCACTTGCAACATAACAAGGTCATATAAGTGCCAAAGATTAGAGGTATTACAAGAGAGTAACAAACACAAAAAAAGAAGGAGGGGAGATAGAGACGATAGATTCTTTATAGGAAAGAAAGAGCAATCCATACCAGAGCACCCGCCAACCACCCACACTGATTAAGTGTTGTACAGAAAAAGATAGCTCTGTGATACCAAACATCCTCATGGAAGCATTTTCTGACTCTTCACTCAAAGCTCTTCCATTTATTCGTAAAATCTTATCGCAAAACTAATTAACGTACAAAATCAATACACCTCTATAGAGTCAATAACTAAAATATAAACATTTTAAGAAAGTCAAATCTTTGATATCAGCTATCACAAAACATCAGAGTGCATAACGTCATACACCACATTATATGATTGTTAGCTAAACAACATGTATCAAACAAATTGGGAAAAAAAATTGTCATCTACTAATCTGTTTAAGCAAATAGAGACGTTAAAAAAATCTCAATCTCCTACTAAACACGGTTGCAAAATTTTGATGATATTTTAGTGTCTACATTGTACCAAAAAAAATTGCTCAAAATTAAACTTTCAAAAACGAGTACACATATAAAAATGTCTTTTAAACACAAACATTTTGGATCATATAGACAGCACACAGTAACAGAAGCAGATTTCATACCAATAAGGAAAAAATCTTTGAATAATTTCAAATCTACAAAAAAATCCCACTCTTTTATGTGCTAAACAGGATAAAAGTAAACTTTGGCCCTTCTGAACTTATTTGACCTGGTGCCAACATCAGGCCCGGTCTCCACTCTACGAGGGGCCACGTTTAGATCGCCAAGACGTCATGCCCAAAGACGCTTTCAAGAACGGGGGGAAGGGTCGAAATTAACTATTACCCAACACAGCACTACCATACATTAAAGTTCATACAATAAATACCTCAGATTTGACAACAAAATTTCAAAAAAACAATTTCATCATTTCATTCTTTTCAACTTTTTTTTGTGTGCGTCTAAACTCCAATAAAAACATCTAAATATTTGAGGATTCATGTACTGCGAGAAACAAAATATTTAGAAGCAAAACTTGAAGAGAATTCATACCACACATACTGGCAAATTGACTGTAAAAAAATGTGTTAAATCTCATTCATATCCTAGAGTAGAGTCAGTTGCATTAAGCCCCCCCCCCCCCCCCTCTACAACATTGATATCTAAGGCAGGATATTATTATCACACAAAGCGAATCAAATCATTCATATATTATACCTAAAGCCAGTTTGCCAATACCTTATGTTCTACAATCCAGGCTTACCAACTTTTTCCAAATCTAACCACAGGCACTCAATGTTAAGACACCAAATTACACAACAACGAATAAAATTACATCGGGTGGGAACTGGTTTTGGCGCACGGTGATGTAAGAAGTAGTAGTATCCTCTCAAATTTCCAATTGCCAAAACCTGGACAGTCCCAGGAAATTCAGGGACAGTTGGCCCCCCCTGAATTTTTTAATGTAGCTCCAATCTGAGACTACGTGCCAATTCTTTACCCGGAGCACCTAGCCCTATTTCAAAGTGTCCCTATGTCAGATAACAACCAGGAGTACGTTAGTGCGGGATTGTCTCCGACGACCCGACTTTAGGGGGTGATTGCCTCTGAATCCATTTGATTTGCATGATCCACCCCACTTTAGAGCGTGATTTCCTCCTCCGACCCCACTTTAGAGCATGACTTCCTCCTCCGACACCGCTATAGTGCGCAACTGCCTCTGAACCCATTTTACTGTGCGATTGCCTCCAACCCCACTTTGGCGCACAATTTTCTCCGACCCCACTTTAGTGCGCAATTGCATCAAACCCTACTTAAGAGTGCGATGGACTCCGACGACCCCACTTTAACGTGCAATTGCCTCCTAATCCATTTTAGTGCACAATTGCCTCTGACCCCACTTTAGCGCACGCAATTGCCTCCATCTACCCCACTTTTACACACGATTGTCTCTAAATCCACTTTAGCACACAATTGCCTCTGTCTACCCTATTTTAGCGCACAATAGCCTCCGAAGGCCCCCACGCTAGCGGCCGCTTGCCTCCGACTCCACTTTCACCATCTCACGCAGCTGGTAGCGCGGTCGTTTGTCGGCGGGGTCCACGTCGAGCACTTCAGGGCTCTCCACCGTCAGCCTCTTCTGGGGGTCTCGCACCACGACGGAGTACTGGGCCGTCTGAGGAGGCCCGCTCGGCTGACTCGACATCACCACGTGAGACACGCCAGTTTCTTCTTTCACTCCGGCCTGCGGACAGATAGACAGACTTTAGCTTTAGTAAGAGTTTTGTGGCACTTGCAATACAGGTCATATAAGTGCAGAAGTTTAGAGGTTTTGCAAGAGTGTAACAAACATAGAAAAGGAGGAGGAGAGATCAGGACGATAGATGTTTGATAGAAAAGCAGGAGCAAACCATACCAGAGCACCCGCCAACCTCCCACCAAAATGAACACTGCAGTAACGTACCCGCACCAGCCTGGGAGAGTTACTGTTCCTGACCATTGGAGAGCCGGCAGACGACATCTGGACCTGAACGCCCCCCGGAGGACCCGACGAGTTCTGCCGACTCAAGTTAAGGCTGCCCAGCTGTGGGGAGGTCGCGCTCTGTGAGCTGTTGCCGTTGAACTCCGTCTTGGGAACCACAGCGTTAGCCTTCAGCTGGAGGATTGAACCGTTGGCCTTCTGGACCTGGTCAACAACAGGTGGAGATGGAAGAAACATTTCAGTTGTCATTGAAGTCTTTTACACCCCGATCAACACAATTTAAATAATTGAGTTTTAGTTTTAGTAAAAGTGTTACGGCACTTGCAGCACAATAAGGTCATAAAAGTGCCGAAGATTAGAGGTGTTACAAGAGAGTAACAAACACAAAAAAGAAGGAGGAGAGATCAGGATGAAAGATGTTTAATAGGAAAGAAGGAGTAAACCACACCAGAGCACCCGCCAACCGCCTGTTAAATAATTGAGAAGGTGGCCTGCATAAGCCCTACCTGTCAGCCCCAATCCCAGCAGAGAGAGATATGGAAGAGCATCCCAGAAGACTGAATGAAATACTCAATACAAAACTGCATTTGTGAATCAAAACTCATATTTCCAGTATGTGAGGTTAAAGAACCTAACCGTTACACCACAGACACCGATTGAAACGGAAGACCAACAAGAGGATTAAAATTGGCTTAGAACGCTATCAGATGATTGAACCATGTACCCTGGGAACCTGATCGAGGAGAAGAAAAAGAAGAGGAACACACAGATCGGTTGCGATGCAGTCTGCACATTTACTGTCAATGTTTCATACATCTCACAAACAAACTTTCTATCTTTTTAAACAGCCAGCTGCCTTGACCCAGCCTGAAGGGACTAATGTAAGCTGCATAGGAGACAACAAAATACCAACAAGAAAACAGAATACTTTGTCCAACATCTTCCCCATGTGAGAGTCATTCTCCAATCTTCTTTTTGCAAGATGAAAGACCTACTGAATACAGTACAGTAATTAGCACTAATTTTCGTAATCTTCACCAAAACAAAAGGAAAAGAAGAGCTTCTTTTTACCTCTGCGTCGATTCGAGCAAACTGCCAGTGCCATTTGGCGTTGTAGAGGAACTGCCGCTGGTCGTAGCGGTTGTCGTCGGGGCTGTACGACTCGCAGTGGTAGGACGGCGTCAGCACTGTCATCTTGTGGCGGTTGACAGCGTAGCAGCGGAAGAAATGTTTCACTTTGTCTGCAATCTGTAGGAGGGGAAAAAAAACATGTTAAAAAATCTGGCTGTTGTCAAGAGAGCTGGAACATAATAACTTGGGATAAAAGAAATGTCAATATTTTAGTCAGAAATTAACTTGGACTTGAGAGATAAAATGTAATGTTCAAAAATTATTTACTTCATTGGAAATTTTGTGCCTCAGCAATGGTTTATCTGTTTGCTGTTTGTTTGAGCAAAGAGAAGCACATCTAAACAACAACGGTCATTTAGTGCTCGGAAAAAAGCAACACAGTCAAACAGAAAGAAATATAAGACAGGTAGAAAAGAATTAGGACATACTACCAGTGGCACCCTCAAACCACCCGTCTTCACCAACAGCTGGACATACCTGATCAGGCGGGCACTCGTCGCTGCTGATGTGGAGCAGTTTACAGAACATGCTGTACGGACCACAGAAGTTTTGCTTCCTAAGTTTCCCGTACACGGAGAGTTCGTCGTACGTCATGCCCATGTCTTCCTGTTGGAGAGAAGCCAGAAATTCCTTTAGATGGAAGGTCAAAGTGAAAAAAATCAAACAGTAATTTACCTTTCCATGGAAGGTCAAAGTGTAATTTACCTTTCCATGGAAGGTCAAAGTGTAAAAGTTCAAACAATAATTTACCTTTCCATGGAAGGTCAAAGTGTAAAAGTTCAAACAATAATTTACCTTTCCATGGAAGGTCAAAGTGTAAAAGTTCAAACAATAATTTACCTTTCCATGGAAGGTCAAAGTATGAAAGGAAGGTCAAAGTGTATAGTTCCAAAAATAATTTTCATTTTGAAAGCCAAAAAAAAGTCAAAGTTAACACAACAGTTCACCATTTCATTATATTCCTTCCAAAAGAAAGCCAAAGAGACTTCACAGTTACTCATCTAAGCCTTCAAGTGAAACAGACATCTTCAAACATTGGATGCTCTATTTTAAAAAACAAACAAAAAACAACATAGTATCCTTGCCTTTTCCTGTCACCCATCTCTTTATATCTTCTAAGTGAGTTATTCTTGATCTACCGCTGCTCCTTTTACCTTCTATTTTTGGAATGAGAGCAAGAAGTGCAAGGCCTTTGTGCCAATTCAGGTGTCCTAGGAACAGTATGTCTCTCCTTCAGAATACCAGATCATACTATTTTACCATCGAAAATCCTTCAATGGACATACATTGTTACTACCTAGGCCATGGATACATGTATACTTATTCCACTCACATCTTCTCTTAGCATTGACTGCCAATCACTTATTTCGGATAAGGCGATTTGAAAAAACGTAAGTTAAATAAATTATCTTTTCCCATTAACAATTACAATTTTTGTTTGTGCCTGTTTACCTCATCTGTCTGTGCTATCCTCCCCTCCTCTAGAGGCTCCAGCTCAGCGGTCGGGGGAGCATTGTAGATTCTGACGCAAAACAAGAACAAAAGGGTTAAAAAGTAGTACAGGTAGTCAGGGGTAAGAGGAGCAATTGTTTTGTAGATTCTGACACCAAAAAAAAAGAACAAAAGGGTTAAAAAATTGTACAGTAGTAATAGGTAAGGGGAGCATTTGGTTAGTAGATTCTGACACAAAATAAAAAACACAAAGGTAAAAATATAGTCAGCAGTCATGGGTAAGGGGAGCCTTTGTGATGTAGATTCTGACACAAATCAAGAACACTAGGGTAACAAGTAGTCCAGTAATCAGGGATAAGGGTGTTTTTGTTCCATAGATTCTTTTAAAAAATAACAACGCACAAGTTAAAACGTAGTTAAATATTCTGGGGCCTCAGGCCTGAAATGAAGCATGAACGAAAGGGTTAAAAAGTAGCAACAAGGAAAGTTTTCATTTTTAAAAGGTGTTTCAAAGGCTTGGGTTCTTGTAAATAGACCAGTCTACCCAACCCACCAGTCATTCTATATTTGAAACACTAATCACAACTAGTATATTCTCTTCCTGATGTGATCATATCTGATCTGATCATATTATAATCAAGTAGAACTGACCAATCAAAAAAATCATAGTAATTGTAATGTCATACAGCCACATTAACATAATCAAAATTGTGTAGGAAGCAGGCTGCTTAGACCCTACCTGTAAGGACTGCCCCATGCTGAGTGGGAAGTAACATCCCAGCACACATGAGAATTGAACTAATGTCTTCTGTGTGCAACAACAAAGAGCCTAACCCTTACACCTCAGATGCTGATAAATGTGAATGCAACTTATTGAACAAATTAGCCCAAGAACAAATTTATAGCTCAAGAACACATCTTTAGCCAAGAACAAATCTTTAGCCCAAGGACAAATTTATAGCTCAAGAACACATCTTTAGCCAAGAACAAATCTTTAGCCCAAGGACAAATTTATAGCTCAAGAACACATCTTTAGCCAAGAACAAATCTTTAGCCCAAGAACAAATTTATAGCTCAAGAACACATCTTTAGCAAAGAACAAATCTTTAGCCCAAGAACAAATCTTATGCTCCAAGAACAAATTTTTGTCTCAAGAACACATCTTTAGCCAAGAAGAAATCTTTAGCCCAAGAAGAAATCTGTAGCCCAAGAAGAAATCTTTAGCCCAAGAACAAATTTTTGTCCCAAGAACAAATCTTTAGCCCAAAAACAAATTTTTGTCCCAAGAACAAATCTTTAGCCCAAGAACAAATTTTTGTCCCAAGAACAAATCTTTAGCCAAGAACAAATTTTTGGCTCAAGAACAAATCTTTAGCCAAGAACAAATCTTTGTTCCAAGAACAAATCTTTAGCTAAGAACAAATTAGCTCAGGGACAACAATGTTGATCTTACTTATCGAGAGCTTGGTATCTGTACTTCTGCGAGCAGTGCTGTATAAAGCGACGCAGGTCTGTCTTCGAGATGCCCCCGATGGGATTGACGTCTGCGCTGGAACAGTCGTACTTGGTCATATAACCTCGCAGGCTGCGGATGGAAACCATAGGGTATAAGATATAGGTCTCAGTGCATGGGATGTGTAAAGCACATTATTATCATCATTGCCTTTCTCAACCTGCACCAGGGTATTTTTTTGTTTTGGTAAGTGTTTTTACTGCGCTCGCAACTGCATAAGGTCATATGAGCGCGCGGGACACATCTAATATTTTCAGTTGGTAGGAAATTTTGAACTTTGCCCGGGTGGCGGCCGAAGCCTACTCCTATCGATTTTAGACCACTAAGGGATCTTTAACGTGCGCAACTTGCACACGGGCCCTCCGAGATTTTTCGCCCTTGTCCGAGAAGGCTAGGTGTAGATATTTCCTACCAGAAGATCAGGGGTGTGGCAGAAAGACAGCAGTTAGGAGGAGCCAAGGAGTAGCAGTAGAAAGGCTGCAAAAAGAGTCAGGAGCCCAGAGGAGGGGGCAAAGGAGGTGAGGGGGATGGGGGCAGAAAGTGGAATCGAAAGCAGACAACAGAACATTGCTAGAGAGCAGGAAAGGAGGTGAAAGGAGACAATTTTAGAGAAGAAAATTTTTCGGTCCCTACCCGGATTCGAACCCGGGACCTTTGAATGAGAGGCCAACACCTTAACCTCTAGGCCACGAGAGCCCCCCGCACCAGGTTATAGGCCACAAACAAACACTAAAGCACATTATTATACATGCCATGAAATAATCAACAGCATTATTTTTTTTTCTTAAAGTTTGGTAAAAAGATACCCTTTATTCAGAAAAATGAAGGATTTGTATAAAAGAAGAACAAAGTTTATTCTTATCTCAGTCAGACAGCGACCAGACCACCCTCAGGTGTGTGAGTGGGGTCTGAATTTGAGTAAGAGTTTTACAGCACTTGCAACACAATTAGGTCCTACAAGTGCAGAAGACAAGAGGTGTTACTTGAGAGTAACAACATACAACAACAACAACAACAAAAAAAGAGAGAGAGACAAGGATGACAGATGATTGATAGGAGGGACAAAGCAAACCACACCAGAGCACCTGCCAGCCACCCACTCAGGTCTGCTTCCAGATTAACAGGGCTGGTTTCCACATCCCCACAAAATAATTTTTTTCATTAGATTCTATGCTTTTTTTTTTTCTTTTTGTGTGTTTCTGAAACTCCTGTGAAATGCTCAGACAGTTCTGCACATTCCCAGTGACTGACCTCAAGTGACAAAATCATCATTGACTGTTTAAAAAAGGATGGTACAATTGTGACATCTAGCTAATACGGGATGCCCACTACAGCTGGATCAGGCCGATCGCCCGACTCGATCGCCTGAAACTAAAAACAAACATGATTGTTTTTGAGGCGATCGGCCGATCCTTGCCGTAGTGGGCACCCCGTATAACCCTATTACTAGAAAATAAAACACTTACCACTAAATCATTCCTTACAGGCAAAAAATTGCATCTAGTGCCAAAAAAGACAACAATTGTTAAAAATATATAACAAATTATAAAACTGCAATATGAATTTACATACTACACTGAATTCAAAATAGTAATTATTTTACTGATAATAAGAAGCCAAAACTTTCAATTGTGATTTTCTCAAAACAAAAGGTAATGAGCCATAAGACATTCTTGTCTTCATGGGTTTGAAATTGAAATGTTCTTCGGATTCATTTTTTTTTTTACCTTTCATCAACATTGGCAGAGCCAAGCACCAGGAGACCTCCAGACTTCCCACGAGCCCACAGGCTGAGCTGGGCAAACAAATAGGACAGGACCATCCTCACTCGGGCCTGAAAAACAACGACATCAAAACAGACATCAAAATAGCAACATTTTAAAAAAACGACATCAAAACTAACAACATCAAAAACGATATAAAATATATATAGCAACATCAAAACGCACATCAAAATAACAATGTAAAAAAGCAGCATCAAAACATACATCAAATACATGGAAAGTAAACATTTTGGCTGTGGGGTATGGTGCGAGTTAAACGCCCTGATCTAAAATCTAACCTTTCTTTGTCTCAAAGATAACAATTTGGCTCCGATTCTTCCCCGTCCAAGACCTTGAACTCCCTCTAATTATTTTGTGGAATTTATTGAAGACATATGCTACATTTTGTGCTATGGTTTTAGAGATGGGTACCTGGCCATCCACAGATTGTCAGTCTGTTAGCGTTTAAGCTCTTTAATGGTACCTTGCACTACATGCATCCTGGGAAACTGAGAACATTTCTGAATGTTTGTGAGTATTCTCGGGTCTGCTGGGGTAATAAAAATTGCTATGCTATTCATTGTTAATAAGTTGTTTCCGAACTGGAGGATAGAGAATTGCATAAATGCTATCTACTATCATTCATTATTATCACATGCACCAGGTACTTACTTGTACATTCTGCATGGCTAGGTTCTCTCTCAGGCTTCCCCCGTGAGCTTTGAACTTGGGGACAACGTTGAACGTTGCAGAGAAAATCTTGAGCAGAGCTTCCACTGCAATGTCGATGACAATCCCCAGGTGGTAGCTGGGAACAAGAAATAAACTATTACAGACGAAAAGAACAAATACATGTATAAAAACACCTTAAAAATGTGTTTTAGCTTAGCCTTAGATAGAGTTTTACGGCACTTGCAGAACAATAAGTTTCATATAAGTCCCAAAGATTGGAGGTATTACAAAAAAATAACAAACACAAAAAAGAAGGAGAGGAAATAAGGATGATAGATGTTTGAAAGGAAAGAAAGCGCAAACCAAACCACAGCACCGACCGACCACTCGCGAATAAATGCATAAAACATCTAGAACTAAATCATAACCATAATCCCATGACACTCACAATTAGTGATACAACCATTACTGACACTCACAATTAGTGACGCTAACAATTAGTGAGACTAACCCCAACCCTACACCACTAATCACAACACCCACCCACCACTAGCTCATGACATGACCCACCTGCCGATCTGATCGGCCAGTTCCGCAGCGCAGTTCCTCGTGTCTGCCGAGCTGTTTGCCGAGCCCATGTAGCACGTCATGAACAGACGACTGGCCAACTCACGCGGGTCGCTGGGAATGTAGTCCGCCTGCGTCGTGATACGCTGGATGTCCGAGATGATTGTCTTATCTGGGGAGGTAATCGATGCAAGATGCATTTAGAGAAATCTGTCATCTGTAGTAAGACTATATCGTGACCTCAGTGCTTTCTTGTCGTATCTCCATTTTTATAATGGTGAAAACAGTTCATAACAATGAGTGAGCTGAAGAAAAAGTCACATTTTCAATGTTAAAGAAATGGAGATACGACAAGAAAGCACTGAAGTTGCAATATTTTGGCATTTTCCTCTTCCAGCGTATTTTCACATAAAAGTATAATAACAGGTTTATGGAATTGGCATTTGAGGAGGAAAAGTTTGTCTCTATGTCTTTCAATGAAGAAACACGAGTTTGATTCCAGTGTCAGGAGTTTTAATCAAGTACCTGGTCCGTCTGCTGGAACATTATATTATCCCTCTCAGCATGAGTTTGTCCTGACAGGCAGGGTGAAAGATTCCCCCCTCCCAAATTATCCAAATTGTGTTGAAGAAGCCGTAAAACATCTTCAATTACTTTTTAAAAAACAGTGTTAAGGAAAATTGTTAAACAAAGACATTCCCTAAAGCTATCAAGAAAAAAAAATATGACTTAGCAAACTAAAAGGACTATCGATAAGATACAGCAGTGGGTGCAGTTTGCAGATTCCTGTCATCTCATTAATTAGCCCCAAGGCGTGGAGAGGAGGAACAAAGAGACTATAGATAGTGCTACATTATTACCATGAAACTGGTTTCTAGAATATATCTTTCTAAAAGCCAATAAAAATGATGAAAGAAGAAACAAAATATTAGCCCTGCCTTTTTATACTTTTTAATTGAGCATAGCGACTCTTGATTCCTATTGAGTGAGAACCCAGAGAATGATCAACCTCAGCAGTGGATTCAGAACAATAAAAGGAGTAAATCTATTTCTTCTAATTACATCATGAAAGCATCGTCATCATCCGGTGCCTCCCCTACAGGCATGGGCAATCATGGACCTTCATGAAAGCATAACCTTATCAATAAAACAACACTAATAATTTTTTTTTAAAACAACAACAACAAAACAACCATAAAACAAAAAAGCCCCCCAAAATAAAAAGAAAAATGTACCTACAAATAAAAAAAGGTTAAAGAAAAAAAAAAAAAAAACAGCTCACTTCCGGCCTGCGCGGCGTCGCAGATCAGGTGACACATGGAGGCCACGACACAGGCCGTGCTGGAGCTGTCGATGCCGCCGCTCAGAGGCAGGAAGTAGCCACCCTGACCGCTGCGTCGGAGGTAGTCCCATAGCCAACATGCCGGGCCCAGCCTGCGGGGAGAACAGGTCAACAAATTTTACTTTACGCAAAGATATCGGGTTTAGTGGGTGTCTTCACTACACTATGATAACACGCAGTCTTTACAGTAATAGTAAAGTATAGC
>NW_004798212.1:100009-108883 GCF_000002075.1 Aplysia californica | reverse complement strand
GAGAGAGAGAGTAGAATGTTTTACGAAGCCGGTTGTCCCAGCACGTGAGACATGTATTTACTAATGTCCTGTCTTGTTGTGTGTTTGCGTGAGTGCACCTTTAGCTCTAACTTTTGTAACGTCTACGGCCACTGTTAACGACCAAGACAAATTTCTCCCTGCGAGATGAATAAAGATTGTCATTGTCATTGTCAAATTGTCATTGTAAATAGAAGCTCATCGATACAACACCGGTCATATAGTAAGATGCAAGACATATAGATAGAAACAAGGGAAGGAAAGAAAAGAAATAGGATCTATCAGTGGCGCCCACCATCCACATGTTCTTCTATTCGCTTCTTGTTTGAGTAAATAGAAATACATCAACATAATAATGGTCATTTGGTGCTAGATAAAAAAATCAGAGAGACAAACACAGAAACAACATTGGGAGAGAAAAGACACAGGACCTACCAGTGGCACCCTCAAACCACCAACTGAATGCTTCTTCACAAAAGAATACTAAAACCAATAACACAAGTACAGAACATAAATAATCACACCGAGACGACTAACTGTGCACCTGACCTCAAAAAAGAAAAACAAACATTCAGAAGTAAGCCCTACAAAACATCATTCATCCACAATAGGTCGCTTTTAAGGAGAAGCGGGCTAACCCAGATTTCGGGGGTTTCTAGACATCTTAATCTACACCAAAAGTGACCATTGCCCTACCTATAGGAGAAGTTTGGTTTAATTGGTGTGTATATTTGTTTGGTTATAGAGTAAACTCTCCTTGTATTTTAAAGAAACTGGAGAAGGGTCCAAAAACTTTTCCTTCGATTTTCTCAAAACAACATTTTTCGTGATAGCCACCTTGTGCTAAAAAAGCGACCAATTAATGTCTTTGGCCAAGAGCCTGTCCATTACACTATTGACACTGGGCCAGGGCAGGGCTGCTCTGTTTTGTTTTTTGTTAAACAAAAAAACCCAAAACATTCAGCGGTAAGCAACATACACCACATCATCTATAGAGAGCTCAATTCATTGGCAAAGTACCTAACCATTACACTATAGACGTTACTTATTACTTGTGTGAAGGACCGACATCACTGCACAAGGGGCATCCCCATAAGCGCTCCCTCCCCTGAAGAAGCACATCTCGAAGTGTGTAGATGCTACGGTTCCAAGCAATGGTTGATTCCATAGCCTTTTGCTCCTCCCACTAAGTCTTGAACTTCTGCAGGCGCCCCATCCAATTTCAAGCTCATGGTCCCTCAAGATGATGGTATTCGGCCTCTTCTTGTCTTTTTTTCTTTTTTCCTTGACGGAACGTACAATTTCAGGTTTGTCAGGGCACAGCTTCCCTTCTGGTTTTGCTTTCCCAGCGAGCTCATCAGCCCGCTCATTGCCCTTGACTCCAGCATGGCCCGGGATGAAGATCCATGTGATCTTTTTCAGTGTTGTCTTCTTCAGGAGCTCTGTCCATTCAGCTCTAAGGTTCCTATTTTCAATCTTCCTCAGAATGCTCTGAGAGTCTGTGATAAAGACCACATGTGCTTGCCGAGTTGTTAGACTTATAGACGTTGATCTGGGTTAGGAATGTTGTTCTTTTTTCTTTTTAACAAGGAAAAAGCAATGTCCAGCGGTAAGCCCCATACAACATCCTCCATCCAGAACTGCATTCATCAGCGAAGAGACTAACCATTACACCATAGACAGACTAGGGCAGAGTTGTTTCTTTTTTTCGTTTTAAACCAATGCTCAGCAGTAAACTCCATACCACATCATCCATATTGAATTACCTTCATCATCAAAGAGCTTTTCCATTCCACTATAAACACTGATATAAGTTAGGGTTAATGTTCTTTTCTTTAAGGAAAAAACAACAACGTGAAACAATGCTCAACAGTAAGCTCCATACCACATCATCCATAGAGAACTGGGGCCCTCGAGACACGATGTTTCCATTGACGGCAATCATGGATCCTCCGTCCCAGTAGCACCTCTCTCCGTCACAACCAACGCCGTTACAGAATATGTACACACCTCCAGACTGTGGGGAAAGACGAAAAAAGGAAAGGAATAAAAAAAACTACCTGAAACAGACATCAGTCATCTTGGTTACACACTTATTTCTCTGCTTGGACGCTCTTTAAAAAAAAAAGAAGCTATTTAATCCTAGTTTTTCTGGATCCCCCATGTGGTCAAGTTCTCTTAGTGATTTATTCTTAGTCTACCCCTGCCTCTATCGCTATTGCCTTCTATTTTTCTGGTGAGAGAAAGATGTTCAAGACCTTTGCATCAATTCAAGTGTCATAATTATAGCACTTGTATCTTCCAACAGGTCTTCATCAGTGACTGTCCTACGCCCGTTTCTTTCCGCACAACTTCATAAGATTTCTTTTCCTTCCATGAAATTCTTAACAATCTCCAAAGAAACCACATTTCTGTTCCCTCTAGGTTATTTATTTACACTATTTATGGCTATTGTCAAGCATTCACATCCATACAGAAGGTTGCCCACACACAGCCTTCTAAAACCGTTATTGTACCACTACTGTCTGCAAAAAGCAAAAAACAAAGCAGCCAAAGTAACCAGTGCCCTCTGTCTAATAATAATAATAATAATAATAAAAATAATAATAATAATAATAATACTAATACTAATGATAGTTTTCTCATCATGAACTGATCATGACCTTTAACACCCAAGGAGGAAGAAAAGGTTTAGATCTTGCTAGCTACTACAGTTAGCAAGCATATTAAAGGAAAACATAGCAATATAACAATGATAATGTAACAGGCCTCTGTCCATGCGCATGCAATACCTTCATGGAGGCGGCCCTGACTAGATCAACCCTGATGTACATTTTCCGCAGCTCATGGTATGACGCGCTCCCGTTTGCGATGATCTCCACTCCATCCAGCGCCATCTCTATATGACGAGACTTGGGATTCCAGAGTTCTTCACAGATTTCAGCACCAATGCATGTGTCGTAAGTAGAAATAACAGCATCACCAAAAGGTACAGTCCTCTGTTTCCAAAAAAAAAAAAAAAAGAATTTTTAAAAAAGATTACCAGTAAGGTTGAGTTTGAGGCTATTCAATTATGCTGTTCAATGAGAATGATTTATCCAGGATTCAGAATGTAAAAGTTAGTGCCTTTCAGAAGTTTTTCTCCGAATCCTCCCTACAAATCAGAGTTGAGGGGAAAGAAATTGAAATCCCCATGCAAGAAATTGAAATCTCCATGCATCCCCCCCAAAAAAGTATATTTTCATGTCCTTTATGATGGGTCATGCAAGTATTGCAAATAAACCTGTGCATTTTCATGTCATTTACAATAATTGGTGTAAGACAAAAAAATGGGATTTTATGCAAATCCGTTTAAGGTTCTTTCATGGGCGAAAAAAAAAAATCGGAGGGCTCCCATTTTATAGGAGAACTTGTCAGGTCTCTGAGACCAACAGCATTACCTGTCCTGTGTGTTCCTGGATCATGCGAGGCAGGTAGTGGTCCTCTACCTCCTTCAATTTGGTCCAGCCAGTGAACCACCGAGGCTCTCGGTAGTTGCCTTCGTTGCACAACATGATCTTGGGTCGGATCAACAAGATTTTTCTACAATGAAAGAATATTATGTTTGCTTGTTGAGTAAAGTGAAGAATATATCAACACAATGACAGTCACTTAGTGCAGGGAACGTGTCAGACACACAGGCAGAACAACAGAGGGAAAGTAAAGAAGCAGAAAATATAACTTATATCAATTGTGAACTGATGTGCATGTCAAAGTATCAATAAACTTGGATTTATTTATCAACAGTTTGATCGAATATAAAATTATTGGACCAAAAAATCAATAAAATCAATATCACATCGGCAAAAATATGTCAAATTACAAACCTCAAGGGGGAACAAAGTACATTTAGAAATAGATTTACGTTAACAAATGAAAAGTGTTCATGTCAAGTATTATAACAACAGCAACACAAACTAAAACCTATTCAAATGTCAACAGCATTCCAAAATCTGTTTTAAAAAATTTATGTTACTTTTCTAACAAATAATATTTAACACCTGAACATAGTATAATATCTATATATACTAAGGAGACATTCTGCAAGGACAGCACAAATTTACACATATCCGTACTTGTTCACGAAAAACACCCTGCAGTTGTAGGCCACATTCTTGTGCATTATGGGCCTGTGGAAAAACACATAAAGGAGATGAAACAAAGGAGTGCATAATTATCTTCATTGTCCCATTCACGGTCCCGCTATATAAATGCTTTCAATAAATTGATAGCAAGAAAAGGCATCTATGAGAGTAGTGAGACAAATTAGAACAATGGCTGTTGTCACGGTTGGGGTAAAAATAAAAAATAACGCCGCCCTTGACCTAGTGCATAACATTCGGGGTCACTATTGGGGTCACAATGGAGTTGAAGCTAATGAATGGGGTCGAATTTAAAGAGAATAATATGTAATTTAAACTTTTATGAATACCTGCATGTGTTTTTACAGTCCTGTACAGCCAAGAAAAATTTCCCTCTGGGATAGAAAAGTCTTATCTTATCTTAAGCTATGTCTCACAGGAACAGGAAAGGAAGGACTAACAAATAAGTGTCCGAAAATCGTTTCCGTTTGTGTAAGAGTATTACGGCACTTGCAACACAATAAGGTCATATAAGTGCAAAAGATTAGAGGTGTTACAAGGGAGTAACAAATACAAAAAAGAAGGAGGAGAGATAAGGACAATAGATGATAGGAAAGAAGGAGAAAACCAACCAGAACACCCGCCATCCACCTACGAAGCGTCCAAAGATTCAAGTTACCACATTATTCATTTCACATTTACATATGAGAAGACAGGGCTCACACAGAAAACACAAAGAAAGGAAGATTATTTAGGAATGTTATAGATCCTTAAAGAAAATGAAACATGTTCTGTGACCATATTTCAAAATATTTAGAAAATGCAACGGAAAATAAAATCTCTACAGATAATATAACTTACATGCCAACATCGCAGAGAATGTCCTGGCAACTCGGGTGCGAGATGATGCGACCAAGCACCTCCCATGAGTGTAAGTACGTGTCACTCTCAAAGAAATGGTCACTGCAACTGTACCCACTGGGAAATAAAAAACATGGATCAGAATCAAAATAAGAAAACAATCTGTGTGGGGTTTAGTTTTACGGTGACTCGAAACTTAAATTGCCACATTTTGTTATGATAGCATAGCATGAACAGCGCACGAATGTGTCCAAATAGTAACTGACTTGCTACCTTTAGATGTTAGACAAAGATTCCATATTCTAGTCCAGCTTAAGAAGAAGGCTTTATCACTTTCAGAAGCCATTACCGAATAATAGGCCTACTTCTCATACTAACATTAAGTAAAGAATGCAGTCAAAATACACAGTAAAAAAGTGAAAAAAGAAAAAACAGTCACACAATAAATGCTGCTGGGTAAAAAATGAGAAAGCAGAAAGATAGAGATAACAAACGGAAGAGGAGGACCGGTGGCACCCTCCAATAATCCAGGACACATTCAAAGTGAAAAGCAAATGACACACCAAAATGAAAGTAAATGTGATGTGTTCTAATCAAGTACCCATCTGAAGAAAACTTTCATAGTGTCTACCTTAGAAACCCATCTAATCCATTCTAAAGCACCATAATCATCTAAGAAACAGACAGTATTGTTGTTATTTAGCCATCTACTCCCGTCATTCACAAAAAAAAAGATCTCTTTCCATCCAAACTGTACAAATTGAGGAAAATGTGATAGAATAATGATCCTCACAATACAATGTCCTCCCCTGTAATCCTGGGAATCGAACGCATTTAAAGCCTGACATCTTCACCTGTAGACAAAGATGCCCCTCCCTTCAGGTTTTGGTATTAAAAAAAAAACTTCATGCCTCTGAAGCACGTACATTGCTCAAATTATGCATTTCCTGTTCCCATTTGAAGAAACAAACCCCAATCTGCATGGCAAGATGCTCCCAAGTATTGAAAAGTGTGTCAGTGACAGAAAGAGTCTCGCACAATGTGCAAAAAGTTGCTTTAATTTGCTCAAAATTCAAAAGACCCAAAACAAAATCTGCAGCATTTAATCACTCACCTGACTTCAAGCTCCTGGCCAGTACGAAAGCGAGCACCTTTGGCTTTAGCTTCTACAATACCTGAAAAATAAAAGAATATGAAATAAAAGCAAACCCAATTCAAAAAGAAAATATAAAAACATTAAATAAATATATAGTTTATAACATATATATAATATATATATGGCAAACTTTCCTGCGGGGTGAAATCCTCATTCGACAAAGTTTGATCCATTTCACACTGGCCCCACTTTTCTTAACGGAGGGGCAAACCTACCTTTTTGGCACAATCAGATACTTTAAAAAATCAAACATTCTCATGCTATGCTGCTATGGATGGAAGTCACCAAACTTTGGTGGTCATTTTCTCACTAATTTTCTCTGAAACCAAGCCACCCCCACCTCCTTCAAACACACTACAGTAGTCTCCGCCTAAGATCCCACCGCTTACGATCCCGGTTCGCTTAAGATCCCGCTGTTTTAAGCAAACAGAATTTTTACTATACAAAAGACACCCCTAAGATCCCGCTCTGATTCACTATGAAGGTCTACATTCGGCTAAGATCCCGCATTTCAGATCATAATTTGCAGAACAAAAATCCGGGTGGGCACAGCCGATCAACCAAGAGTGAAAAGTTGAGATCAATAAACTGTCCGTCGCGTCAAAGATCAGCCACTATCGTGAATGTGATCACATACATGTTGTAAAACTCGAAGAAGCGATACAATGTTTGCCCCAGACTGGATCACACCGGGGTGTGAACTGACCGACACGTTTGTTTTCCCCGAAGCATCACACTCACACCTGAGCTCTCCCCCTAAACTTACATCACTCGCTGGGTGGGCAAGGCCTACACGTTCGCTCCAGGCGGGATCACATTGAACTGTGAAAACTTCCCTGACCATTGCAGAAGTTGTCTTTACTCCCGAATTTGCGGGACAGACTGAATTTTAATTGGTGTGTTCACAACAAAGGCAGTTTTGGGGGGGGGGGGGGGGACTCGGTCAG
The DNA here is from genome assembly GCF_000002075.1 of Aplysia californica. Classification (NCBI taxonomy): domain Eukaryota; kingdom Metazoa; phylum Mollusca; class Gastropoda; order Aplysiida; family Aplysiidae; genus Aplysia; species Aplysia californica. Next base: position 101,780 of record NW_004798212.1, on the reverse strand, counting down.
AGATGGAAAGCTATGAATTTTCGACAGGTAAGGGGGAGGGGCAACTGGATACGCATAGATCTTGAGACTCATGATTGGATAAAAAGTGAAAATGGCACACCTCATCCCACTATGCACTGTGATAGTTCACCAAGGTTAACCACTCTTTGCAAGCCATATACGTCATAAACCCACCAAGCGGTCATGTTAGTTCATTTTAGAGTGGAGGTAGACCATTGTACCTATTGTGAGCCTTAGCATGGGTCACCATATATTCTTCCCTGGGTTCGTCGGTTAAGATTCCAGTTCGCCTAAGATCCCGCATTTGCTTGCTCCCGAGGACCCGGATCTTAGGCGGAGACTACTGTATCTGGACTTTTTTATTATAAGAGAGTAGAACTTATCTTTTTAATCAAAAGAAAGACAAATGAACAAGAAGCTTAAAATGATACCAATAAGTCCACACATGCCAAAAAATTCACATGATGCACCTACCTGATTCCACGGCCTCACGACATAAATGGACTTACGGGTCAAACTTGTGAAACAAAGAAGAAGTCGATTTGATAGACCAATGTTCACTGGCTAGAGCCATCTCCCAACCCAACCCGATCTGATCATGGAGAGCAGGTCCATAATTTGACAAACACGGGGTGCCCACTACGGATGGGCGATTGGCCCGAACCAGCCGTGGCGGGTGTTTGTTTTAATGAGCATCGCTTTTATACTTACCCTAGATTAAGTTTAAAAAACCACTGCTTCTTTTGCACTGCATAAATTACAGTTGTTGTACCCATTAACTGCTTCTGTCATAATGAGATAAATTGACTGTACATTGCCACTGCTTCAAGCTGCTGCCACTCGATTGTAATGCACTACTATATAAAAAAATAGCACAACAGTTGAAATCAGAAAAGGTAGCTGCACTTCAACTGTTGTTAATGATACTCTGCAAGATACTATTCCGACCAGAGATTGGCTGCACGGGTTACATTTCACAAATTTTTATAATTATAATAAAAGATTCCAGTTATATTATGCGCACATCCCTACATTTAAGCTCTCTAGGTGCCTTACAAAAAGTAATTTGCGTTGTTAGACCTTTTACAACATTCTAATCGAGAGACTACAGGCTAAGTGCCACCTCCTCTAGAGTAGGAATAATGGAAAAAATACAATTTTAAATGTCAAATGTTGAAAAACTGCAATTGAGACATATTAGAACAAAAAACTCAAGAGAGCATGCATTCGATACTACATGAATATAACATCTCTTCACAGTCATGCACATCAGTACATTGCAGCTATAAAATGCCTATTCCTATCACACCACTCTAATCATTTAAAAATTTTATTTAGTTTTTCTAGCTTTTAAAACTCTGACCCTAAGTAGACGATGGGAGCGTCCAGTGACTTGCTCGGCCCAGTCAGACCGTAGGGTGCATGAGGCATCATTGCTAATGCAATCTTTTACGAATCCGAAGATTTTTTTATACTCAAAAGTATTACAAGTAGTAGATTCTACTTCCTCTTTCACTTTGACAATTTTAACCACTTTGTGATTGAATATATTTTACGTTTGTTTTTACTTGCACCCGTCTCATGTTCACGTTTTATATAGATCTAGATCTATTTCTTTTCTAGTAGTATATTTTGCATGCTGAACACGAATATGGCCTTCATTTTTGCCCCAAATCAATAGTTATTGAGTTTGATGTTTGAAAATAGTAAATTTAACAATATGGGGGGTTTCAGGGGGCACGCCCCCCTGATCTCCTAAAAAGAATATGGG
>NW_004798212.1:82222-99723 GCF_000002075.1 Aplysia californica | reverse complement strand
TATATATATATATACTTGTATCCCCTGAATTACATGTTTCACGAGATCTAGAAAAATTACGTCATAAAGTAGAAATAATTCCAGAGTCAAAGAGTTAACTTTAACCCAGAGAGGTAGACAGTTGGGCTACATTAAACAGAAGAACGAAACAAGTACAATCAAGGGGATTTTAGTAGTACGACCATAATATCCATATCATGTCATGGAGGTAGACAGAAATGGGGGATTACAGTATTCACCAGTGGATTGAAATTATCCTTAACTGACTTAGTAAAGAGTCCTTGAGTCTGAGTCACTTCTCTTGTAATTTGAAATTTGAAAGAAAAAAAAATAGGCAACTCAAACTCACTGTCAATTATCCGCTTCATGTTTCCCAAGAAATCCATTGCCCATTGATTTAGGGAACAAGCAGCTACAATAGCTTTTCGCCCCATCGTGGAGGGTACCGTGTGAAGTAAGCTACTCAAGAAAAATCCACACTGAGATGATCAGAATCAGAGCAGTGGAGCGGATGAGAGGAACACCTCAGCTCGTCGAAGCAGGCAGGCCTTGATGTCAAAGTGAAACAAGGAACAGTGAATGAGATCTTCCAGTATTGTTGTCAATGCACGCCAAAAATACTTGCTCTCGATTAGAGGACAACACGATACTTTTTAGCATAATCCCGACTATTATGTGTTTTTGGTCATGATTTTTATCTGCACATCTGTGGTGTTTATTTGCATACAATATAATAAATATATCTACATATTGTACGCACCATGAGGCAATAGTGGGATCACATGCAGAGGAACAACGCAGTCAAATTTAACTAGAAACACATAACTTGTTGCAGCCTACTCAACCTTTATTCCTTAGAGTCTGTGTATTCACAACGAAATGTAAAATTTAAGCATAAGGGGTGGACATCTTTTACGTTCCTATTCCTTCAATTTTCTTTAATAGTATATATATAATGATTTGGTTATATTTTTTTGTTTGCAGTACACGTAGAATGTTGAATGAACAAAATGTTTGGCTGCTAATTATTGTCTGTCTGCCAGCCACCAACAGCTCCACCATTATGATTATATTTTTGTCTCCCATTCTTCATTGTGAGCTGTGAGCATTCTCATCGCGACCTTGAATTTATTAACTTCCTTACAGATTTGAATCAGTTTATCTTTTTCTTGCCAATGTGACAAACACAACACAATTATAGTGAAGTAGAGCTCTTCTTCCTTTATTTAGAGAAAGATAGTATCCTAAAGACATAACCTCAGCAAAACATGCGAATAGTCTTCTGTATAATTATACTTTCGATACTAGTAAAAAAAACAACCATGTATCAGATCCGTGTTACTTCCTGTCTGTCAAGTCAAGGGGTGACTGCAAGGGCTTTAGTTGGGTATCGTGTCGGAGAAGAGTGTGTGTAGCAAGAAACAACTTGAAAAGATGTTTATTCTCTCGTCAGTTTATCGTACCCTTGTAGCAATAGGAGACCGACACGTTCCTACCAAATTTAGGCCCTTGTGGGAGCACCCAGCAGGTATGTGCAAGATATAAGCTTTTCACATTTTGAGGTGGGGGCTGGGCTGGTGGGTCACACTGACTCTGACCGGAGTGTTTTTGTTTTCTTTTAGTTTTTGTCAGTCTAGATATAGATATAGATCTAGATCTAGATCATCGAAGTTTATCATAACATCTAGTTCCAACCCGTCAGGGACCTCTGATCCTGGGTCTACGTTTGCCCTACGTGAGCTGCATTGTGTGGTCCTGTCACTGCAGGTAGTCTCCATCCAAGATCAGATGATTTCATATCGTCATGCTTCACTACCCCAAACAGGTTCAGCAGACAGTCCTTCAAAAGTCTGAACTACTAAAATATATAGATCTAAAAGCTTTTAATGCCATTAAAAGCCGATTTTAATCCTTCTTTAAGTTGTGGTCAGTTAACCCAGTGGCCACCTCTATTCTCACCCGGGGTGAGAATAGTGCAGGCAGGTCTTGTGGCTATTCTCACCCGGTGCGCGTGTCAACAAATTTTGCGTTCACCCTAAACCACAGAATTCTACACTGTGATAAGAGAAAAATTGTAGAATTCTGTGCTGTGAACAAACGTTCCATTACAACTGTACTTGTAGCCTACTAAAAGCGTACAATTTTGTCTGTGGGCAGTGGAGAGAGAGAGAGTGAGAGAGAGAAAGAGAGAGAACAAAACAAAATGGCGACCCGCGTAGTTCGGCTCGATTCGAAAAGTTAAATAGCCGTAGCATCTTTGTAGACAACCAAATTAATTTACTTTTGTGTTTTAACATCATTTTTTAACTTTGTTTTGGTCAATTTGATCGTCCACACCGATAGACAGTATTCAGAAAGAGACAGAGAGAGAGAGAAGAGGGGAGGAGTAGATCTTGCGAGAACTTCCGGGCGGGTGAGAATAGCCACTTTCTAACCCAGTAGTCGTTGTGGCCATCTCTCAAATAATCCTTTAAGTTTTCCTTTCCCAAAGTCAAAGAAAGGACTGTGTCAACTGTGTGTCAATTTATATTTTGTCCTCTCTGTAATACTGCTGAGTCAATAAAAACTTACCTACCTATTTTTTACTTGGCTGTAGTTATTCACACAGGGTGTGTGAATACTATGGAATTGTATTCGCACAGGGTGTGCAAATACTATGAAATTTTATTCGCACTGGTTATGTGAATACTGTGTGAATACTATGAAATTATATACTTCAAAATATATAATTGGCACAGGGGGTTTCAAATGAAGGATGGCAATTAATTGGGCCTAGGGCCCAACATTTCCTCATTTTTTTCCCCTCATCGCGTAGGGACAAAGATCGTGTACAACAAGATAGTTCCGTCCTCAAAATTTGGTGGCGCCTTCTTCGAAAAAGTGCGGACTTTGCGAACAGAGTTGTAAACCCTATTGTGTGAAAAACAATAAAAGTGAAATTAACATTAACAGACCGTGCTTATACTATTCTTCTTCTGAAGCAACGCGTGGACTTCTGCGAACACTTTTCGAGCTGAGTGAACAATCTTGTTGTGCTGTCTTTGGTAGGGATATATTATCATCTAGATCTAGACCTCTAATTATAATTGTGCAATGCGATACGTAACCCCCCCCACTCAAATTGGAATTCAAGATCATGTGCATTGTATCAATGATAATGACTCTAATCTCTCTTTTTTTTCTCTTATTTTTTTGGGTGTTATTTTCCTTGGGCCTTGAGAGAGAGAAAGAGAGCGAGAGAGAGAGATGAGTGCATGCTTTAACCCTAAAACTGAAACCAGTAGGATACTAGATCTAGATCTAGTGTACAGTTGTTCTAACATTTAAAGCCTTATTCCAAAAGGTGGGATACCCGGGTGTGACAAGCGAGGTCCAAATTCAATGTAGGCTCGACCTTGTGCAAATAGAATTATGGCCGGCACTATTTCTCCGAACGTTCAGGAAAATAAAGCTGGGCACTATTTCTCCGAACGTTCGGGAAAATAAAGCTGGGCACTATTTCTCCGAACGTTCGGGAAAATAAAGCTGGGCACTATTTCTCCGAACATTCAGGAAAATAAAGCTGGGCACTATTTCTCCGAACACTCTGAAATATCATCCTTTCCCCCAAATTTCGGATATTATATAGATCTATAATTATAGTATGGGCCTACCAAAGATTGTTCGTATACAATATGGTTCAATCGGTCCAAAAAATGTCCGCCGTAAATATTTATATAAAGAAATGCTACAATTCCAAACAGTTTTTCGCTATAGATATGACGTGTTGCCTATGAAAGGTGCTGCTTTTAAATGTAATGTGTTGTGTTCACTCGTGTGCTGTCTAGATCTAGATCTAGATCTACGGAGGGTTATTGATAACGACACATAGAACTGGCATCTGCGTTTGTCACTTCTGCGACCAATGTACTGACACTGGCAAGCCCCTTAATGTGTGTGATTCCATAATTTACATCTAATATCCTGTACTTTTTTTAAAATTACGCACATTTAGGGTTAAAACTGCCAATCTTCTTCGGACAGGTGGACACACGCCCTTATTTGTTAATGTTTGTTGTTGTTTATGGGCTGTTCTAATTTTGATTTCTTTCTGTTGTGAAACCTTTCTTTTTCACGTTTTTACACTCATCTAAAAATCTCATCTAGACTAGCTGTTGAAAATTGAAATAGATATAGACCCAAAAATTTGCTCCTGTGTGTGTGTGTGTGTGTATGTATGTGTGAGTGTTTGAGTGTGTCTGTGTGTGGTAGTAAGTGGAGAGTGAGGTGTGTGTGTGTTTGTTTGTTTTTCGGGCTTTATTTCAGCCTTTATTCAGTAACAGTTCAAAGTATACAAAAATAGAAACACAGGATCCATTCACTCCAGGACTCATGAGTCATTCGTCTCTTTCAGTTTCACTCTTTCATTCAATTCCCGTGTTCTCTCCCGCGGCTCATCCCCGTCCGCATGACTTTCATACCCCACCCCATCCCTCCAGGCACACACAAAGAAAATCTCACTTGTTCCCTGCGAACCATGGACAATAATATAGGCAAAACACCGCCTGAGCTGCATTCCTTTTGTTCGTGAGCTGTGGACCAGGCCAGGGGTGGTCAGTGTCGTCGTCTTGTAGTTGCTGTCGCCTGTGGATACACTCGCACATTCTTCCTTTCACCCGCTCTTTCACTCACACTGTCTCTCCATCCACAGTTCAGCTCGTCATACGTTCAAAAGTTGCCCACTAGTTATGTTTAGTTAGTGTGTGTACATGTGCATGATGGTGGTGGGTGTGTGGTGGGTGTTACTGAAGGTTGTCTGTAGGCGGGCTTGCCATGCGGTACGTGTTCCTTCCCAGACCAGAGGCAGAATGAAAGTTGGCGCCGAACTCTCGCAATAAATAGGCAAAAAATCACGAGACCGGAAGCCGAAAACCGTTCGGAGAAATAAAGATCGGCACTATTTCTCCGAACGTTCGGAGAAATAGTCACTTCGTAGAATTATTTCTTATTTTCACACACCCGGTGTGAATAATATTAATTCTTATTCGCACACCCGGTGTGAATAAAATTAATTCTTATAATGCGCACTCCCGGTGTGAATAAAATAATCACTTCCTTTTTACTTTCATCCTCTGTTGTGTTTAAATTAAGTTGCGTTGAGGGGATGCAGTTTACTATGGTAGGCCAGCTCTGTTGCTCTTTCAATTGGGATTCTATTATATTATTTCGCAGGGTTTCCTTGACTCCCTCAATCTCTTTTCTAGTCTGAGTACTCTTTAGCCATAGATCTAGATTCTAGACTGTTCTTCAGCTTTAAAAGGTTGCCTATTCATCTGCTTCTGACACTATCGCCCGCTTTTCTTCTTCCCCCTGGTTGGCCTGGCATTCATTTTCTGTGGTGTTTGATAATGATATTCATTCTGTCTCTTTGCCTTTGTATGTGAAATTCAATGCAATTATAAAATATGCTGCTGGTGCAGTATCTAATGATTTTGATTACAAGTGTCGTTGCAATGTCAATGGTTTTACTCTCCTGTTTACGCTAATTGGCCGTATTGCCTACAATGACTAATTGTTACTAGCTTGGGTAATGTGTAGGCCCATCCATCTGTTCATCCGAGCTCCTTTTTTTAATCCTAGTGAAGATAAAATGAAACTTTAAAAAATCAAAATGTCTCTCCTTTTCTAAACTTTTTTTTGTCAGTCAGCATATATTATCTGCTCTCTCCACGGGGTAGCTGTTAAGCAGCCGCTTTTCCATGATGATAATGATCCTTGTAATCACACAATTTTAGCATTCTCAACAACTACCATGCCCCTTGTCTGTCCCCCCCTCCCTCCCTCTCTCTCTCTCTCTCTCTCTCTCTCTCTCTCTCTCTCTCTCTCTCTCTCTCTCTCTGCCTCTCTCTCTCTTTCTCTCCATCTATCTCCCATTTACTCACTCTCTTTTACTTTTTCTCTCTTTTACTCTCTCTCTCTTACTCTGTCTCTCTTACTCTCTCTTTCTCTCTCTGTCTCTTTCTCTCTGCTTCCCCACCCCCTTCTCTCTCTCTCTCTCTCTCTCTCTCTCTCTCTCTCTCTCTCTCTCTCTCTCTCTCTCTCTCTCTCTCTGTCTCTCTCTCTCTCTCTCTGTTTCTCTCTCTCATTTTGTTTGTTTTATACCATCTTACCTTCCCATTGCCCTAGTAAGGTTCATTCAACTTCACAAATACTAATATAATATCTTTTAGTTTTCCTTTGACCTGCTTGTTCATTCCAATTTTCAAGATGGCATAGACAGGACCTGCGCATTGTCAAACTGTTGGGCGCTCAAAGGCTTTCCATTACATGTTTTTCTTTGTCTAAAACTTCTTTTCGGGTTTAGTGTAGAAGCAAAGAACATTTTTAAAATCTGTGTTACCAACAAAAACCCCCCAAAAACTACCCAACCGTGCCTTTGTCATTGGTGCTCTCAAGACCATTAATAATCGAGTGAGATCCTAATATCTGGTCATCATACTCCTCTGTTTTGTCAGTGTTTGCAAACGAACATGCACACACACTAAAATCTCTTTTATGTTTAATTGGTGCTTCAATATATAATGTGAAATTCAAGACGAAGTGTTGATAATGAGGGTTAAAATCAATATTCCGTTCCAGAGAAGGATTAAAAAATCAATACCTCTCTCAAGGGTTGAAAAACCAATACTCCCAATACAAAGGAATCTTTGAGTTGAATCTTAATTCCAGGAAGTGTTGGCTTGGTTGGGGTGTTGCTGGGGGGGGGGGGGGGGGTTTGGGGATTTCCATTTTAGAGAGCTCTTGGACATAGTATAATTATTCATGATTCTGTCTTAGATTTTGTTTTGTATTTTGAAAAATCTCTAAAAACTGTCCACACCCTTAGCTTTTACAAAGTCACTTGTGGAAGTAAAATTAATGGAAATTTGTACTCCGCCCCAAGTTGTTGAATACAGTGCAACCTTCTCTATCCACCACTTATCCAAGACAGTCACCTATACAAACTTATAAACTACCACTTTGCACTCCGCCACCCCTCCCCGGTGGGTTTGGGTTTTTTTCTCTAATGTAATGTGAGGCAGCATGGTGAAATCAGGTGCTCGTCAAAACGATGAAATTAAAAAAGAAAACAGCATTTTTCTGGTTGTTGGGCAATATTTTTTTTCAAAGTTTCTTTTTTCGGCTCAACACCTTTAATGTTCATTCAAAAACACATGTCAGTGTGGATGTTACCGAAAAACGTCCATTAAAGGCACGAAAAATGTAAATTTTCTGTTTCCAGGCACACTCAAGCTTCGGAAGTCACTAAACTTTGACGGCCATTTTCCTGTTAATTTTACCTCTTATAGCTGGCCACCCCAGCACCTTTAATCCCAAATATCTCGACTTCTATTCCAGATAGACTGGGGGTTTTTTTTTGCCATATATATGCAAGACAAATGAACAAGCTTTAAGATGATGCCAATATCTCCATGTGCCAGAAAATTGACGAGCGCCTGATTCCACCGTGTTATGACACATTTTTTGGTGACACCGTCCTAGAGGACCACCAGTGTAAGAAGATGACCACTTTTCTCCTCAATAATGAGTAGTTTTCTTGGACAGATTCAACTACCTGTATACTGTATACATATAATGCCATTTAGAAATGGTACCATTACTGTCTACATCTTTCCTTTTCTTTTGTGGGTTTTTCTCCCCCCCCCCCCCCCTTTGGTTATTGGGGGGGGGGGGACTACTGTCTTAAGTCTTTTAGGTCTTTCTTTTATGACCGCCAGTGGTTTGAGGGTGTCCACTGTAGGATCTTAATCTTCGCTATTCCTCTGGCCTCTGGTTTAACTGTCTGTCTGTCCTTACTGCTGTTTTCAGCACTGAATTCTAAATTACCATTATGTTATTGTGTTGATTTGCTTACCTCTACTACTCTACTCAGAAAGATTCTCCAACATTCTCCATCTTTTGTTGTGATCTTGTGTTTCAGCCGATCTGCTCCAAACTATAGCTGCGAGCAAACTAATTTTTTTGTTTTTTTAACTTCTGATTGAGAACTGTAAAGACATGACTATATTGAAAACAGTCTCTTATTCTTAAAATGTTTTTGTGTTCTTTTATATAGGTCCCAAGACTGTTCACTTTTGGGCCCCAGGAATAAAATGGGTAAGATTGATTCTGTAATTAAAGAAAACTGAGTTTGAGTGTGTATGTTGGTGTTTTCATCAGCAGCTTATAAATGTGCTTACTTTGTTTGCTTGTAAAGAGGATGAATAAAATACTACAGTCTAGCTCACACACATAGCGAAATTCGTGAGGTGTCAAAATCTTCTTTGCCTTATGAACGAATTTCTCTTTATGTACTTGTTTTAGATACAAATAAGGAAACACAGGACCTGAAAACTTGTTCACTATATATATGTGTGTATGTTGGATATGTACGTGCTAGACTGAAAATTTGAACTAAAATATGAAATGATTGTTTGAAGAGATATTTATGCGTGTGTGTGGGGATGGGGGGGTTGTTGTTGTTGTTTTCTCACAACAGGGCATGTTTCCCTGTCAAGAAGAGGACTTAATATGGAGTGAGGAATCATCATCCTTTTGGTTCGGAGTTGGACGTCTTTGGTCCTCTAAGGAGTTAAAAGTCTGAACCATTGTTATATACTGGGAGGTTGGACTGTCCGTAAAACACTTGTGATCTGGCAAGACTTTAATAAATGTCTGGGTTTTGGGTTTTTTTTTAATAAATTAAAAAAAAAAATTATTTGTTTGTTGAGGCAGGAAAAGGCAGGCCCACCGTGATATTTATTTTTAAATTCACAAAAAAGGAGTTAAGATAGTTGGATTGCTGCGGGGTAAGAGATTTTTGTTAAATAATGTGTTATTGCTCTTGTTGATATTGTATTGTCATCATAAACAGATATTGTGTGCTATAGAATGATTATATATAATTATGATAATAATCTTTACGTTTTTCTCTTTAATTTTGTCCCCAGGCATTGGTTATCGCTGGCCTTGGTGACCTTAGCCGCCCGGCTGAGAAACTGAGTATTTACCAGTCTACAGCGTTGGCAGCCACAGGTGAGAAACAGTTGCCTTTGTTGATAGCATACACAGCTTATTAAATTATTCAAGTGGATTTTATAATCGTCTTCATTTCTTCTCCTTCTTTTCTTTATACATTACCCTCTATCATTCCTAATCTTCGCAAATGTTACTCACTAGTAACACCTTAATCTTCTCAAGTGTTACTCTCTTGTCACACCTTAATCTTCACAAGTGTTACTTTTTAGTAACAACTCTAATATTCTTTACTTATATGACCTATTTGTGGTGTCAAATGCCGTTAAACTCTTACTTTAAACTAAATTAAACTGCTGCTCAAAATGTCCCGTGCTCCTTTTCCAGGAACCATCTGGGCCCGCTACTCTCTGATCATCATCCCGAAGAACATCAGTCTCTTCACGGTCAACGTCTTCGTGGGCCTCACAGGCTACATGCAACTGGCCAGAGCTCTCCAGTAAGTCGTTCACTCATTAAGTGTCTGATTTGGCAGGTGGTTGGCGGGTGCTCTGGTGTGGTTTGCTCCTTGTTTCCCGTTGTCAAACGTCTATCATCCTTGTCTCTCCTCTTTATTTTTTGTGTATGTTACTCTCTTGTAACACATCTATTCTTCGGCACTTATGTATGACCTTATTGTGTTGCAAATGCTGTAAAACACTTACTAAAGCCAACTGTCTACCTTGTTGGGTGGTTTTGAATAGTTTTTTTTCCTTCTGTTTTTTTTTTATATGAGAAGTTTAGTCGTTATTACTTTTAGTAAGAGTTTTTATGGCTCTTTCAACACAAATGGGTTATTTAAGTGCGGAAGATTAGAGGTGTTTCTAGAGGGTAACATTTTAAAAAAAAGGAGGAGAGATAAGGATGATAAATGTTTGATCAGAAGAAAGAAAAAACCACACCAGAGCGCCCATCAACCATCTACTTGTTTGGTGGAGACTGCTGACTTGGCTTCTTTTGTGTACCTGCACCGGTACTGTATTTTGTCGGAATTTCTTATGGAAGTGGAACTGGATATTTGGTTAAGGTGTCTGATCATTCCCATGTGTCATCTGGTATTTTTTCATCTTCTCGTTCATCTCAGTTCATATCAAATTCATATCATAATCATAGGAGCTTTAGGTTTGCGTCAGCTCACATCATAAGAGAAAACATCAGGCTAGGATGTTCTATTTTGAAAAAGCAGTAATGTCTTTTTTCTGCTCCATTTTCCTTGTAGCTTAGACCCAAAAAAAACCTTTCTCGAACTCAAATATGTAATAGTAATGGTCATAACATCCACCAATACTCTTTTTAGTCGTTTGGTAAACAGAAGGGGGGGTTGGCGGAGGGGGGGTGTTGTATTATTTTGTTTTACACAACAATCTTCAGCATATATGACCTAATCCTGTTACAAATGCCGTAAAACTCTTACAAAATAATAATGGTCACAACATGGACCAATGTTCTTATTACTCCTTTTATAAGCAAAAGTTGTTCGGGTTTTTTGTGTTATTTTGTTTAACTCAAAATATTGGGCAGTTGTATTGACCTAATTCTGTTACAAGTGCTGTGAAACTCTTACTTTAAAAAAAGATTCAAAAGAGTGATTTTTGGAATCTGTTGGTGTTGTAGCTGTGTTATATCCTCTGTATATCTAGATGAGCTTATGCTGCAGTCCGAAATTCAGCACGGATTCCTCTCTCCAAGTTGAAAAGATTGTATCTGAAACTAGAATAGAAATCTGACAAAAATATCGCGACCTCAGTGCTTTCTTGTCGTATCTCCATTGTTAATAGCAGTGAAAAGTTCATAACAAAGAGTGAGCTTAAGAAGAAGTCACGTTTTCACTGTTTAAAAAAAAAAAATGGAGATACGACAAGAAAGCACTTAGGTAGTAATATGCTAAACAAGTTATAAAGATATAATGCTGTGTCATCAGCCATACTCGAGCTGAATACAACTGTAGGAAAAGTCCTGTGTTCTCACAGTTTTATGCTTTTAGAATGGCTTGTAGCATAATCCCCAGAGTGGTTTAAGGTTAGGCCTACAATAGACTCACTACACGCTGAAAGAAAGTACCGAATGATCCCTCTGATCGAGAATATATGCCAAAATGATATTGTAGTGCAATAGTTAGTTATATACCACCTCTGCTTTCTTCCTATTTTGCCCTCTTTGACCCTTGTGTCATATGCTGTGCCTTCTTAGTGGCCAGTTTGTGTCAAAAACTAACTTCTATTGTAAACATTTTATGCCCCCATCGACACAATTTAGGTGGGTGGTAGGGGAGCACTAGTGGTAGGTCTTACTTCTTTACTTTGCTCTTCTGTGGTTTCTGTGTATTCTGTCTTGCTTTTTTTCCTAACACAAGATAATGGTTATTGTGTTGATGTGCTTCAAGTTTTTCAAAGCATTGTACAAGACAACTTGGACACCTGACACACACACACGCACGCACGCACGCACGCACACACACACACACACACACACACACACACACACACCGTGGGACAGGAAATGAGACACTGACACTGTTAATTAAGTTGCCGACTATTCCTAATTTGGCTGAAACATCCCGTGTTTTTAAATTTACCAATTAAGTTTATGATGTGCAGCTATGATTGTTCAATTCCATGTTTGCTATTTGTTTCGAGTACCTGTCTGCTCTTAAACATTTATTATCATGTAATTGTATTAGTTTTCATTACCATAAAATAGAGGGTGTTGTGGCGGAGCGGTTAGTGCACTCGTCTCTGAAGCGGAAAGCCCGGGTTCGAGCCTTGGTTCGGACACGGATGTTTTTCACCCCCTCCTGCCCACCCAACAGTAATGGGTACCTGACTTCGAGTTGGGGAAGTAAAGGCGGTGTGGAAAGGAACTGGCCACCCTACCACAATACGCTGAAGGCCCAGGAAGCTGTCTCACTAACAAGGCAATCCCCAATGTCCGGATCGGATGCAGGAACAACTTTTTTTCACTATCAAATAAGAGGTGGTGTTAGGAAATTTGATGCAGTGTTTACTGTTTATTAACTTGCTGTTATTTTTATTTATTTATTTATTTTCAATCAACAGCTATCGCTACACACACCAGAAAGCAATCGAGGCTGGTGCCAACACTTCGTCCTAAGATGCGACTACTGTGATGTGATGACACCAAGTTGGTTGTGGCCTTCTTTTGTGTAAAAGCTAACCGCCGACTTTGTTGAGGAGGCTTGCACTGTTCTCTTGTGCTGACTCACGGTGCGGTGCGAGCACCCTATGGCTGGTGCTTTATTTGTGTGAATTATGTGTGAGCTTAATCAACCGGGTGTCAAATACAAAATACCTGAAAGAAGAAAGAAAGAAAATACAGCAGCATTACACGAGATTTTAAGTTATTATTAGTGAAGTATTATAGGTTGTCTTGATGTGCAGAAGGGACCACCTCTTACTTTAAGGGTGTTATAGATTTAGGTAGTGTGAATACTCTCTCTGTTGCCAGTTGGTGAGAATCTCCTTTCTTTACTTTTTTCTTTTTTTTAAACTTACTTTTACTTTACTTTTTCGTCCCCTGTTGTCGCCAAGTGTCAAGGGGAGATGCAGTTGTCTGTGGTAAGTCAACTGCAGCTCTGCTGTCAAAATTGAGATGTTGTAGTTTCTCAGGGTTCGCTTGACTCCTGCAGTCCCATCTTTTGCATAGTCTACCTCTTCCGTTGTGGCCTGAGTATTTGGTGTTTTATAGGCCCTTGAGGCTGGCTACTTTTTATTTTTTAAAATAAGTTACAGAAAATGTTTTGTGGATAATGTTGTTGCTATGCGTAGTTCTGGTTTAGCTGGGCAAATTGGGGTTTTGTTTTACTACTTCTATGATGGATTTGTTGTTTGTTGAGAGTCTGTTGTTTTCTTGGGAGTTACAGAGTAAACGCTCGCTGTGCCATGGGCTGTCAGGTTTCTACCTGCATCCTCAGAAAAAAAAATGTGCTTGTTTGCAAATGTTGAAATTTGTTGTTGATCTGAATTAGCATGATAATTAGTTTTTATTTGGTGGTTGGATGAAGAGAGTAACAGCCTCTTTCTATCATCTTTTTCTTTTCTGTTTCTGTCTATCCTCACATTCTTCTCTAAGACCACGGTTGAAGTTTTTAATTTATTTGATGTGCTACATTTATCCAGTTTGTTTGTGGTTGATTTGTTTTCTCAGCTCAAATAATGTTTTATTAGCAGCAAATGTGCTGTCAATATCGGAGAGGTTGTTGGGATTTCATGTTTCTATACTTCTAACAGGTGTATGAAGTGCCAAATGTGATATTTGACCCTATGTTGAAAAGTTGCTTTTTAGACTTAACAGAATGGTACATTCACTGCAGTTTATTTCATGTCGTCAAAATTATTATAACTTATGTTTGATCTCGTTACTGTAGGGTTATTTTAATAGAATTTGTTTTATTGGGTTTTTGAACAGATAATTATCCGAGAGTTTGATTTCATTTATTAACGCCTACTTCCAGTTCTTCTCCACTAGTGAGAGCAAAGTTTTGTCATTTCCTAAAAAGACTGGCCCAATTAAAAAGGTCATGGATGTATTGTGGAACATACTTACATTAATCAGGTCTCTAACAACTGTATCGTAACATAGCTTTTTGTAATCGACTTCTAACAACGGACTTGTTCCAGCTGGATAGTGATGTAAAAATATCCTGCCTCTTGTCATGAAATGAATTTGCAGCCGGATATGACATCATTTACAAATTTAATCAATTTTTTTTTTAAGCTAGGCGTTTTGTCTTTAATAACTAATTTTGATTGTTTTCTTTAGACATTGTTTTCTTCAGATTTTTGCTGGGAGGGGTTTTTTTGTTGGGTTTTTTTTTTTCTTATAGAATTTTTTTTCTGTGACTTCATGACATGACAGTTATTTACACTTATTTCATCGAGCTCTAGAGATGTCTTATGAAGCTGCAGTTGTTTTTGGACGAGATTGTTCCCAGCGCTGCGTTGAAGCGACGCCATGACACTTGATTACGCTGGTCACCGGTGACATCCAGGCAGCTCCGGCTTACGTTTTCGGAATCTGTTTTCGATTTGTGCCAGTTGTCAAAACTGTTTGGGGATTTATTTAGAAAAGAGGTAGCTGAAAGTGGATAGTGCATTATTTTTAGTTTTAAGAGTGTGTCTGTAATTTGTAAGCTGAAGGAGATGGACGTGTGTAAACTACTTGTAGGTGAATTAGAATTGAGACAGAACGGCTGCAGGTCCTCATGTACTGCTTGAAGATCTCCACAACATAGAAAGTCTTGTGTGAAATATCTCCACAAATGCTAGACTCTGTCCTCAATTGTCGCCCCTCAACTAACTATGTGCTATATTGTCATTGACAGATTTAACTAGTATCTGTGGTGTATCGGTTAGGCCATTGCATTCACTCTCCACAGGAGACCTGAATTCGATTCCTGAGCGGGGAAGAAATTTTTATTCAGAATCTCGTCCTAAATGATCTAAGATATGTGTTGATGAGGGTGTTAAAAAAATCCACATTTAAAAAAACAAAAACCTGACAATTTTGGCTGAGAGGCTCCGAGGAGTTGTTGAACAAACATGAGATACAAGGAGGCTCCTTGAAAAAAACTGCACTCTTTTTAATGGGTCAGGGCTACAGATCTGTCTATAACTCGTCCTGTGACAGTTTCCCTTGCGGAAAGAGAAACTGAGACAATAGACAAAGCTTGTGAAACCTATCATTAACAAACCATATCACTGACTTTTTATTAATGTTAGTCTCAACTTTTCTTTAAATGAAATACATGAATGTATTGTTTTTCCTGAAAACTCCCATGTATGATATCTTGGTGCGTATATTATTACTCTCTGCAAGACGTACTGTTGTTATAAAATTTGCTTTGGAATTTAAATACTCCTGAATTGAATTACACAAGTAACTGCCGCCCAAGTGGAAATAAATAATTTACATACTCACTGAATACTTATTGTTGCTCTTGATCAGTTTGTTTTTCTTTGTGTGTGTGTGTGTGTTTTGTTTTTTGTTTTCAGAGCAGAGTGCAACATGGAAATGTGATGTGTGTGTGTGTGTGTAGGGGGGAGGGGGGGAGTGCAATTGGTGGGTAACAAACTCATTGCTCACCTACAGGAGGGAAAGCCTGAGATGGTGAATATATTACTTTGGTGGTGAGTTTTCAGGACCAGATTTTGTAGGATTAATAAAGGGGAACAAGGCCCACAAAAGTGGACTGGAGAAATCTTTTGATGCAGGTCTGCTTTGAACAGCTTGAATTTATAGAATTCAGAAAAGTGTGTGAAGGGTCTGGGAAGGGGTTCAAGTGGTCAGTGCCCACCATCTTGACATGAGGTGTGGGTAGAGTTGTTGTTTTTTTTGTTTGTTTGTTTGTTGAAAAGTTGGTAGCTATACACTTGTGCCGTTGGAGGGTGCTACATGTACTTGTAGGTCCTACTTCTTTACTTTCCCTCTGTTGTTTCTGTATTACTTTTGTGGGTGGTTGGCGGGTGCTCCTCTTTCCTATCAAACATCTATGGTCCTTATCTCCCCTTCTTCTTTTTTATGTTTGTTACTCTTTTGTAACACCTCTTATCGTCTGGCGCTCATTTGACCTTATGCAGTTGCGAGCGCCGTAAAACCTCTACTAAAAGTAAAGTAAATGTCTTACTTTTTCCTAACACTAATTAATTACCATTATTGTGTTGATATGCTTCTCTTTACTTAAACAAACAAACAGACAAAACACTTGTATTATATTTTATAATGATAATAGTAAATGGTAGCCGTGGTCTCACTTCCTTTGCTAAGAACTTTTTGTCCGCTCAGCTATGATCAGCTGAAGGCTTCCTGTGCAAACCCACAAACCACTATCATTGGAGAATATGTGAGGGGTGCTGACAAAACGAGTTTCTTCATGAATGGAGACATCGGCCAAAAATCAACACAAAGGTCATATATATTGATTTGAAACCAATGATAAGTTGAGAGTACTCTAGACAAGTTGCTTGACGTCATTGTGTTTCTTTTCTGGATGCTCGTGTTTCTTCTTGAGATGTCATGGTTCCTTTTTTGATATTTTGTTTTGTTTATCAGATGGCGTCTCCCCCCCCCCCCCAATGTCATCTTGTTTCCTTTGATCTGTTCTCACAGCTATTACATGTACATGTATTACTGACAGCCAATGGAACTCAGCTCATGAGTCTTTTTTCCTTCTGTTGTTTCTTCTCTCCGTCTGTCTTTTTTTTTTTCCCACACTAAATGACTGGTAGTGGAATAGTGTAGATGTGCCCCATCTTTACTCACCAAACAAACAAAACCTTATTGTCTGTCGTATATGACAGGTTGCTGTGTTGTCGACTATATTAAAAAGATCCCTTAGATTGAACTCTTAAACACATGTGCATGTAGGCCTACTTTCAAGGTTTCGTCCAAAGATTATTCAACAGTGTGTGTGTGTGTGTGAGAGAGAGAAAGAGAGAGAGAGAGCTCTCAACTTGTTAGCTAGTGTATAGAAATATTATGCAGTGTAAGCCATGACATTATGCATCGGGTGAAATCTGATCCAGATTGGATCTTTCCATCTTTCCAGTCGGGGTTCGGCGAAAAAGGCAGACATTTATCTTCAATCTCGGTGTAAAAGTATAAGAACAAATGTATAACGTCCTGCCGCATGTAAGAAATGGGCTGAAGTCACTGACAACACAGCTGTTAATTATGTCTCCTTTTGTTGAATGGTAACGCTAGCAGTCACTAGTATCTGATGATACCTTTACCAATACAGACAGGTAAGTCTTGAAGGTTTTCTTGCCTTCTTTCTTTTCTTTTCATATTACTTGTATTATCGTAATCGTATATATCCAAAATAAATATGGATTAATTTGAACATGTTCTTAACGTACAAAATTGTCTTCCAATGCCATTCTGTTTAATTTTGATTAATGCGCGCGCAGAGCATCGATAATAAATAATTTGCACTCATTGCAACTGACATGCACTGGCTACTTGGAACATGAACATGGGCACCGTCAATACAGCACGAACACTATCGGCTCCTGTTCCTACCCAAGTACAAATGTACATGACACACAGAATTCGACACTTAAACGTAATATGTGGGTGGTTGGCGTGTGCTCTGGTGTGGTTTGCTCCTTCCTTCCCATCAAACATCTATCGTCTTTATCTCCCCTCCTTCTTTTTTATGTGTGTTACTCCCTTGACCCTTGTAATGTAACACCTCTAATCTTCTGGAGCTCATGTGACCTTATGCTGTTGCGAACGCCGTAAAACCTCTACTAAAACAAAACAAAACTTATAAATCTGCAAAACTTTGTTACGCGACGTCTGTTAATTCAGCGACTTGAGACCTGACTCGTTTTGACTAACTCCATGGACGACCGTTAGTGGCACTGGACTTTGAGAGAGAAGGGGAAGGGGGGAGTGAGTATGTTTGCGCTCGTGTGTGTGTGTCACGTGTGTGTGTGTGTGTGTGTGTG
>NW_004798212.1:69358-80189 GCF_000002075.1 Aplysia californica | reverse complement strand
GTTGCATTATCATAGTTGATGACGTGACTGGTTTTCACATATACGTATGCAGTTTGAATAATCATTAGCAATGTATACAGTGTTCTCGCTTCCATGCTGTTGGTGTTTTTTTATGGTTGCCACTTAGCAATTTTAATGCTGCCGCTGTGATTCGTTTAGTTTAGTTTTAGTAAGGTTTTACGCACGGCGCTCGAAACTGCATAATACGTCATATTATATGAGCACCAAGGCCGGGTGGATATGTCAACAGAGATCATGAAGTCCAGCGAGGAATCAGGCCTCGCCTACCCCGGATATAGCAGTTCACAATTAGAGAGTGACGACGGCCGTGGCCTTGACGTTTCGCCTCTCATTCAAAGGTCCCGGGTTCGAATCCGGGTAGCAATGGAAAAAAATTCTTCTTTAAAATTGTCACCTTTCGCTATCCTTACTTGCTCTCTAGCGTCTTTCTGCCGTCTGCTTTCATCTCCACTTTCTGCCTCCACCCCCTCGCCTCCTTTATTTGCCCCCTCCTCTGGGCTCCTGGCTCTTTCTACAGGCTTTCTACTGCTTCTCCTTGGCTCCTTCTACTACTGTCTTTGAGCCACATCCTGATCTTATGGTAGGAAAAATCTACACCTGGTCTTCTCGGACAAGGGCAAAAAATCTGGAAGGTCCCGTGTGCAAGTTGCGCACGTTAAAGATCCCTTACTTGGAGGTCCAAAATCGATAAGAGGCTTCGGCCGCCACCGGGCAAAATTCAAAATTTCCTACCAAATGAAAATGTTTGGTGTGTCCCGCGCGCTCATATGACCTTCGCCCTAATACACTTAAGGCTTAAGGCCATCTGCTGGTGGAATTTCTAAAATCCATATCCCCCAAGCAACGATGATATATTCATATTAGTCAGACATCAAAGAATAAATTCAAGTAATTATTTATTATTATAAGCTCATGGTAACCATGGTAACCAAGCAAACACCCGCCATATTGGATAATTTCATCAAATTTCAAAGGCTATCCTCTTAGTTTTCGTCCCTTGGCTTTTATTTTTAGCAAGTACAAACTACAACACCTATGTAATGAACAAATAACGCCAGATTTGTAATATTACGATTATGAAAATAATTATGGACTATGAAATATTCTTTCACTATCTTGAAAAAGGGCTCTATTTCAGTACAGGTCACCTATGGATGTACATTGTGTAAAATAATGAAATTTTCAGAAGGAAAATAATGGAGAAGATGTAAATTAAAGTCGGAAAAATAAATATTTTTAAAAAATGAAGAAAATATTTAAAAAACATGACCCAAAATTGCAAAATATTTTTTTAAAACCCCCTTTTAAATGACTGAAACATAATTGATTGAAGCGGACGCTTGAAACTGTGATGGAAAAGGATGTAGGAGTCAAAAATGGAGGGGGAAAATATATGGTCAAACAGGGTAAAAATGAGGAAAATCTCACCCGTAGATGGCATTAAAGACCTAGAGAAAAAAAAAAAGAGTGGCAAACATACAAAAGAAGTAGAAGAAAAATGACGATAGTAAGGATGAGGAAAGAAAAAGCAGTAGTTTTTTTTACAAGAAAAGTAAAATTTGGCATTTTACATTGTCTTCCTAGGGGATATTATGACCACAATAATGAGTGTAATAAATGAGGCATACATGTATAACCAAAAATTAACACAGATTTAGTCAGCTGCCATCATCATGAACAAAAACATATTATATCATACATACAAATTTATTTTTATCTAAAACAACAGCAAAGAACGATAGCAATTATAAACCTCAATAATAATAATAATAATAATAATAATAATAATAATAATAATAATAATAATAATAATAATAATAATAATAATAAAAATAATAACAACAATAATAATAATAAAATAACTACTATAATATAATAATAACAACAATAATAACAATGACTGTGATAATAACAATTTTAACAATAGCAACAACAGCAACGATAACAAAGATAATAATAATAATGACAATAATAATAACAATAATAATAACAATAATAATAATAATAATAATAATAGATATAATAATAATAATAATAATAATAATAATAATAATAATAATAATAAGCAGCACGAAAAAGGCGAAAACTTATAGGCAAGTTCCAATTGAAGGTGTGTCTGGGATCGTCTTTTTCCATTGGCTGATAAGGTGACCTCTCGAGACCAAGGTGCCAAGTCACTGTAGGCCTACTGTGTCCCAATTTGCTTCTCTGCGTGTTTTACACAGTAAGCCAACACAGCACACGAGCACACAGACCTAGTGTGCACTCACAGAATTCTACACTTATAGAACGGGAACTGTACCACGTGACCTGTGAGGAATTGAAGACCGAAAACAATGGCGTCTTGAGGGCACGATTTATCGTTTTCGGAAGTAACCTATAGCTTTTAAAGCAATAGCGGCTTTTACAAACGAGTGAAAAGTGGGACATTTACTGTCCAGTTTGTAATTTTGAGTAACAGAATTCACTGTGCAACTAGAGATTGAAATTAAGGTTTTAAATTGTTGTGTTTTTGGGTGCAACAACAGAAACAGCAGACATAGAGAGTTTATAAATATAAGATCTACAGAACTGTGAAAAAAAATCGTAACACGGATGGGATTGTTCACAGCACTTCTAGCTTCCCACACACATTTTGCATACGCATATGACCTACGTAATTTCTTAGTAGCAAAACTTGTTACAAGAAATTTGTTTTACACTGAACATATTTTTCACTAGATCTAATTAATGTTCTCAAAACATGCGTTCAATAATTAACTTTATGTCGCCAGCAGAAGTAGAAAAAAGGACGGACTTGCTTTTAAAAGAGATTTAGCTCCAGCTATAAACTTTTTAAAAATCTGTAGAAACCATTGAGTGGGATTTTTTTTAAAATATATTGGGCTTGTATTTATTAAAGAATTTT
Source organism: Aplysia californica (assembly GCF_000002075.1). Lineage (NCBI taxonomy): Eukaryota > Metazoa > Mollusca > Gastropoda > Aplysiida > Aplysiidae > Aplysia > Aplysia californica. The sequence goes on along the minus strand of NW_004798212.1, from coordinate 77,260 downwards.
CTTCAAAGAAATTTCTACAATAATATAGAACTTATAGATGTGTGCAAATATTTGAAAAAAATACTCATCGGTTAAGATGAATTGATATAGATCTAAGTCATTATGTTAAAGTAGGAGAATCTAGACCTAGGTGTTTGATAGTTCAGTAGCCTAGATATTTGATAATAAGTTGCGCATCAAATTTTTGACCACATGCTACAGTAGTAGAGATAGCGTATTATTTTCATCCGAAACATTAATTTCCGCATCCATACACCTTTTTGGGTCTTTATAAGCACATGTAGTCCTACTTTAATTATGTTACTTTAATAATTGTTTTTGAAAGCATTTTCAATTCCTTTCACTTTCACTCCCCACGCGTGGGCTCATATATTTATGATTATAATTTAAGATTCCAAATCTGACGAATGTATTATTAAATAGCGTATAATGCTGAGTTAGCAAATGCATTGCAATGCGCGCTATTATCAATTATTGAATTGTAACTAGACTTCAATTTGATCCGTAACAAGAGATCACTTATTTTTTTATACGTGTTCATGAATGTGTGTTTGTTTACTGTGTGCGGGGATTAAAAATTAAAGATTAAAGATTCCAGATCTGACGAATGTGTTTATAAAATAGCGTAATAGTGCTGGGTTAGCCGATGCCTTGCGATACACGCTTTTATCAATTAATTGAATTGTAACAGGACTTCGATTTGATCCGTAACAAGACAACACTTATTTTTTCTTATATATACATGTTCATGAATGTGTGTTTGTTTACTGTGTGCGGGGATTAAAAATTAAAGATTAAAGATTCCAGATCTGACGAATGTGTTTATAAAATAGCGTAATAGTGCTGGGTTAGCCGATGCCTTGCGATACACGCTTTTATCAATTAATTGAATTGTAACAGGACTTCGATTTGATCCGTAACAAGACAACACTTATTTTTTCTTATATATACATGTTCATGAATGTGTGTTTGTTTACTGTGTGCGGGGATTAAAAATTAAAGATTAAAGATTCCAGATCTGACGAATGTGTTTATAAAATAGCGTAATAGTGCTGGGTTAGCCGATGCCTTGCGATACACGCTTTTATCAATTAATTGAATTGTAACAGGACTTCGATTTGATCCGTAACAAGACAACACTTATTTTTTCTTATATATACATGTTCATGAATGTGTGTTTGTTTACTGTGTGCGGGGATTAAAAATTAAAGATTAAAGATTCCAGATCTGACGAATGTGTTTATAAAATAGCGTAATAGTGCTGGGTTAGCCGATGCCTTGCGATACACGCTTTTATCAATTAATTGAATTGTAACAGGACTTCGATTTGATGCGTAACAAGACAACACTTATTTTTTCTTATACGTGTTCAAAAATGTGTGTTTGTTTACTGTGTGCGGGCAATAAAGATTCCAGATCAGACGAATGTATTTATTAAATAGCATAAACCTATAGGGCAGGGGGTGGCCAATGCATTGCGATACGCACTTTTATCAATTAATCGAATTGAAACAGGACTTCAATTTGATTCGTAACAAGAGACCACTTATTTTTTCTTATTCGTGTTAAAAAATATGTGTTTATTTACTGTGTGCGGGGATTACAGGGGGACAAGCCCATCCCCTCGACATGTGATCCAGGGTATGGGGATACATTTTTCTCAAAATGCACACAGCTCTGAAATCCTTGACCAGTGATCACTCGCCATGGAACTCTTTCTGTTGTGACTGTAGACACAAGTTTCTTCATTATATATCACATCTAAATGAGCCTATCATTCATGCATTAGAAATCACACTCCCAACACACAGAAAATGACTTTGAACATATTGTATTCAGAAAATATATGCCAGTTCCACTCTTGTTTACTTTGTTTTGCATTATTGGCTTTTATGTGTAAACCAATATTTTGAGGCCTTTTCTGCATTTTTGTGTTTTTGGCAGCATGTACAATAGGCCTATGTATTTTATTTGCAACCGACACATTCTCCAATCTCTTGTATTTGTTAGACTCGCGCGTGCTTTAAACAAAGCATGTTAATGTTAATGTTGTTGTATGTACACACTACTGATGCAAACACAGAGATGAATTTTTAAAGTGAGAAATAATACATTTCCTCAATATAAGCTCAATTTATTTATCTCTTCCTAGTAAATTGGAGAAAAGGCTTATATTGTTCTTTTTTGCTTGCTTTGGATGGCCTTAAGTTTAATGACAATATAAATGTAGTGAGCATGTTAATGTTACTGTCAGCGTCCCCTTTTGCCTTAGCGTAGATCTAGTACTAATCAAGACTAGATCTATATCTAGATATTTTGCCAACAGAATTAATGTTCATAATTAGTGTTATTATCAAGTGTATTGTGATTGTGAAGATCTTTAATAGATCTAGATCTAGAGATCTAGATCTATCTTGATCTAGATATCTAGATCTAGATCTAAATCCCATCCCATCATTTAAAAAAAACAACAAACCAACAATACAAATACAAAAACATTGTAACATTGCCAAATATGACATATTGTAGGCAATAAAAATGTACTAGACTATTTCACTATATTTCCTCTTCGAAGAAAGTTTTAAAATACTGATGTAAGGTGTCTTCCAAGCCCTACCACTAGCATTAGCGTGCATAGCAACGCGAAGCCTCGCTGTGCGGCGCAGCCAAAGGTGCCCTCAACCGGCCGCCATGTTTTAGTTTCAATTCCTCACAGCGAATCGGCGATCGCGAAGAGGGAGTTCCGCTTCTATAAGTGTAGAATTCTGTGTGTGCACTTAACTCGGTTGATTGCATACAGTGTGTCCTGTCCATTTTTAAGCAGCACCACAGCTGTCCGTACCTGTAACCCATTATCATCATTTAAATTGGTACCGGTAATAAGCCCCGGTCTGGCGTCTGCTGATAAATACTGTAACTTTTAACCGAATATTCAACGACAGGAAGGAACCCAGCACACACTACACAGTCACAGTCTACCTCACACAAGGACAAGATGCAGCCTTTTCGCACAAGTTTCCAGGTTTGTCAAACATTCAATTTTAGGCCTAACATTTTTGTCGACAACGTTAAGATTTCTACTAGATCTAGATCTATTAGCGGGTCTTGCAAAATTGCAAAATTTTATTACACAGAATGGTACAGGAACTCGCAAGTTGTGTCTCAAAAAGTTGACAGTACAGTACACACACATTCACCGTAACTGATCTCTATTTGACTTTGACCTTTATTTTTTTTTAGACTTTAGAAGCTTCATTTTGAATATTGATCGTAATGGTTATTGTTTTAGTGGAAAGAGAGGATTCCACCCCCCCCCCCCCTTATTTGGGAGTGGGGGGTATTATCATTTATTTTATCGTGATGTTCAGTTAAGGCTAAGGTGTTTTTACAACCCAAGTCCAAACAGTCTAGTCTAGACTCTAGATTTCCAGCCTCAGTGCAGCACTTTCTAATTATGTCAATCAATGACCCCAATTGATGAAAAGTTGAAAGTCTGTTTATATTTCAAGACAATCACGTACATCATACAAACGGCCGCTGCCCACCCCCACCCCCCTTCTTTTATTTTAGGCCGGCTCAATTTCTCCCAACGCTCGGGAAAATAAACTTGAACTCTATTTCTCCGAATGGTTTACATTCTCGAGATTTTTTGAGATTTTTTTCGAATGGAGTGGTCCGCGTGTGTGTGTGTAAGGTGTGAATGGGGCGGGTTCATTTTTTGGGGGGGTTTACATGAAAGATTTTAGTTTTTGCTTTACTTTAGGGGTGACTAAATGCAAAATAGGTTACTGCCAAGGTCGAGCAGTCCTGTTCTCTCGATTGAAGGCATTTTCAAATGATGTGTAGTCCTGGAACGTTGCCCCAATCACAACTGAAGTATCTGAATATTCAGACATTTAAAAATCTCTTGCTCTAGAAATTGAATTCGATGCAAAATTTGCTTCCTCGCAGAATGGCAGAATGCAAGATGGCACCGAAATCTCTCAAGACTAAAAATTCTAGAGAACGGAAACCGTTTGGAGAAATATGTTGTACAGTTCAAATTTTTTTCCTGAGCGTTCGGAGAAATAGTCACTTCGTTTATTATATTCCAATGTGTTCACCAAGGCCAAGGAGATCTCTTTTTTGCAATCGTTTTGGAAAGTTCTGGTGTACCTGCTTTGTTCGTTTTTATTAATATTTATTATGTTTGGCAGGTGCCTTTGTTTTTCAACCTTTCCATTTTTCTGAAAGACATATCATCAGGCCTCTATGACAGAATTCAGCATCAGATGGGAGATCATTTTTTGGGCTAGCCCACATTCAAAAAGCCCTTCCTTTATAAGCCTTGCTCTACAGTAGTCTTCGCCTAAGATCCCGATGCTCGGGAGCAAGGAAATGCAGGATCTTAGGCGAACCGGGATCTTAACCGACGAACCCAGGGAAGAATCTATGGTGACCCACGTTAAGGCTCACAATCAGTAAAATGGTCTCCCTCCACTCAAAAATGAACTGACGTGACCGCTTTGTGGGTTTATGACATATGGCGAGCAAAGAGTGGTTAACCTTGATGACCTATCACAGTGCATAGTGGCATGAGGCATGCCTTTTTCACTTATTATCGTATCCTGAGTCTCAAGATCTACGCTTGTCCAGTTGCCCCTCCCCCTTATCTGTAGAAAATTTATAGCTTTCCATCTCTGACCGAGTTCCCCCACTCCCCCAACCGCCTTTGTCGTTACACACCATTACGTTGTGAACACACCAATATAAATTCAGTCTGTCTCGCAAATTCGGGAGTAGAGACAACTTCTGCAATGGTCAGGGAAGAATTCACGATACAATGTGATCCCGCCTGGAGCGAACGTGTAGGCCCTACCCACCCAGCGAGGGATGTAAGTTTAGGGGGAGAGCTCAGGTGTGAGTGCGATGTTCGGGGAAAACAAGCGTGTCGGTCACACCCGGTGTGATCCGGTCTGGGGCAAACATTGTATCGCTTCATCGAGTTTTACAACGTGTATGTGATCACATTGACAATAGTGGCTGATCTTTGACGCGATGGATTGTTTATTGATCTCAACTTTTCACTGTTGGTTGATCGGCTGTCCCGCCTGGGTTATTGTTCCGCAAATTATGATCTGAAATGCGGGTTCTTTGCCGAATGTAGACCTTGAGAGTGCATCAGAGCGGGATCTTAAGGGTGGCTTTTGTATAGTAAAAATTCTGTTTTCTTAAAACAGCGGGATCTTAAGCGAGCCGGGATCGTAAGCCGTGGGATCTTAGGCGGAGACTACTGTATATATATTTATAATCATATATGCTTCCTGAGAAGTTGAGAATGTTTCTTCGAGTTCTTGGGTCTTCTGGAGTATTATTTGTAAAGCACAAAGAGCATGCTGTCAAGTATGGAAATGTGCTCTATAAATGCTATTTTATTATTTTATCATTTATGAGAGTAGTTATGTTCTCCTCATTTTGATTTTTATATGTGGCTTGTCCCCAACGCTGAATCTAGACCACTGTATACAGGTATGCAGCGCAACTCCATTGAGTTTTGAGAATTGTTATTTCTGGCTGTATAAATATATGTGAGGCTGCATGATGAAATCAGGCGCTTGTCAAAATAATGAAAGTGAAGAAACAAGTATTTTTCCGCAGATTTTGGAATTTTTATTGAATTTTTGTTTTTTGGCTCAACACCTTTCATGCCCATAAAAGAACACATTTCTGTGTGGATTTTACTGAAAAACATTGAGTAAAGGCATAAAAGATGTAAATTTTCAGTTTCCACAGACTCTCAAGCTAAGGAAATAACGTAACTTTGGTGGCCATTTTCAGGCTAATTTTTACTTCTGAAACCAGGCGCCCCCCACATCCTTCGTTCGCCAATATCTTGACTTTTGCAAAAGATAAATGAATAATTTTTTTCCCATCAAAAGCAAGGCAAATGGACAGGCTCGTGATACCAATAGCTCCATATGCCCCAAAATTGACAAGACCCCGATTCCATCACGTTGAGACATATGTGATAAAGTATTATTTATCTTATTTTCTTTTGTTTTGTCCTGTCTTATGTACCTGTAATATCTTTTCTTTTTTTTAATGCACCATGTCTTATCAGATCTTGCCATGCAGGAGGTATCTCTGTGTGCCAGTGCAGGTGTGTGTAGTTTATGGGTGCCAGTTTGTGTTAAGCGCTTGATTTCAGGTTTGAATTATAAATGAAAAATTTTTGTCTAGACTTTTTGTGTTTAACATATATATGTAGGCTATTGACAAATAATTCACCTGGAACCTTGGGTTGGAGGAGAAAGATATATAGTGGTAGTGTCTTTCTGCTGGGATGTCAGGACCCTGCCTTCTAAAAGATCTAAATTGTGTTGATAGGGGCGTGAAAACACCTATGGAATAAAAGACAACAACCTCCCCCCATATCTCGGATAAATAAGTACTCATCATCTTCATCCTTTCTCACCCCGGAGTACAGTCCACCAACAGGAGCTCTCCACCTACTTCTGTCTTGAGCTATTGTCTCCACTCTCCACCGCTGTCCAACCATAGGCCTATGTAGTCTGTTTCAGGTTTGAATCTAAGTCCCTCTTAATCCTCCAATTCCTTTCCTAGTGGATTCCATCTCAAAGCTTGGTGGGTAATGGTCATATGTACCCCAAACGAGCACATGTTGCTACTTCTTTTATTTCCCTCTGTTGTTTCTCTGTCTGTTCCTCTCTTTCCCTTCTCTAAGTGACCAATATTGTGTCGATGTGCTTCTCTATACTCAAAACAAATAAACAAACAATACTGTGGGTAGTTGGCGGGTGCTCTAGTGTGGTTTGCTCCTTCTTTCCTATCAAACATCTATCATCCTGTTCTCTCCACCAATTCTCTCCTATCAAACATCTATCGTCCTGATCTCTCCTTCTTTTTTATGTTTGTTACTCTCTTGTAACACCTCTAATCTTCGGCATTTATATGACCTTATTGTGTTGCTTGTGCCGTAAAACTCTTGCTAATACTAAACAAACAATACTATTATCAGTTGGCGAGTATATATATCATCGGTATTAATTTTTGGCTTTTGGGGAATTCGCGGGAAGGAAATCTGGGCTGTGGTCTGGCGGTTTATGAATTGTGCTTAATATAATATTATTGTTTTATCCGGGAGTGTGGCCTGGGCACTGAGATAATCACCCATGGGTCACGTGGTCCAGCTGCTTGAGTCCCACCAGTTTTTTTCATCTCGTGTGTTTCTGTTTGTGGTGGATTGGTGCTGTGACCTGATTCTGATCGCAAAGTAGGACAAAGACAAGGAGATACACACTACATAGTTCCCGTTGTTCACCGCTTCGCTTGTCCTGGTTTCTTCCTTGCCCCGTTTCTCTATCTCGTGCACACGACTTCGAAACATAATTGGTCGCTTTCAAATCTTGACCTGCACCAAAAGGGGGCATTGCCCTACCTACAAGACTATAAGAGAAATTTGATTTCATTGATGTGTATATTGGTTTGGTTAGAATAGATCTAGAGAAAACTCTCCTCGTCTTAAACAAAACCAAAAAAAACCCACAAAACAACTGAACAAGAGTCCAAAAACTTTACCTTCGGTTTTCTCAATACAGCATTTTTCTGGATAGGTTCTTAAAAGCGACCAATTACACCCCGCCCACCCTCCCACCCCCGATGTCAAAACATAGCATACCCTTGTTCCCCCTCCCTGCAAAACATCTGTAAAAGTAGACATGGTGTTATGACAAATATAACGTGGACTCCGGCAGTCAGACTTTTTTGCGCGTAGTGTATTGTACGTGCACGGCACGCGCAGACAATGCTCAAATAGTACACGTCTCTCTCTCTCTCTCTCTCTCTCTCTCTCTCTCTCTCTCTCTCTCTCTCTCTCTCTCTGTTATTTTTATTTGTCATTAT
>NW_004798212.1:65706-68557 GCF_000002075.1 Aplysia californica | reverse complement strand
ACACACACACACACACACACACACACACACACACACACACACACACACATACACACAGACACCCTCTGCCACCCCCACTTTCTTTTTCTCTAAAGTTCGAAGTCCTTTCATTTTTGTGTAGTTTCAAAGTCCATTCCTCGATAGCATGTCCACTATGTCAACACCTATGCACATATATATGGGTAGTAATCTATATAAATGTTTTCCCACTCATTTCTTGTGTTGAAGATTTGTTTTTCTTGGAGTTTTTGATAACAGGAGGATTTTGAGAAGATGCGTCTGTTTGTCCGACATCAAGTGTGTGAATTTGTTCTCTTGCTTGTTTAATAAATGAGCAGATTGATATTGCCTTATGATTATTTTTTTTAAATATATTGGTGTGTTTGCTCCTTCTTTCCTATCAAACATCTGTCGTCCTGATCTCTCCTCCTTCACTTTTGTGTTTGTTACTCTCTTGTAACACCTCTAATTTTCAGCACTCAATATGACCTTATTGTGTTGCAAGTGCTGTAAAACTCTTACCAAAACTAAACCTAAAAATATGTTTAATTTAAAAAAATGTAAATTGCGTTTTTGGCAAAGGATTGTGAAATATTCTTTCCCCTTCAAAATGGTGGTCTACATTATATCATTATGTTGGTGGATCTATAGTGTTTTCCTCTAACTAAAAACCCCCCTGAAAAAACAAACTACCCCAAAAACGAAAGGTTGCTCACAAAGGGGAGTTTGTGTGATAGAGTTTGATGTGAATCTTCTGTACTACATTTAATTAATATTTTATATATTTTATGTTTACATTGTTTCAGATTCTGAACTCACTAAAATCGTGCCGCCATTTTTCACAAGTTTCTGGATTAAAGGTAAGTACAATTTTTTTTTTGAGGAGGGGGGTGGGAGGAGTAAAAATGATGTTTATTTTTGTAGGAAAATGTCACATGTTTGAGTGTAAAGCTAACAGTAAAATTAGCAGTGTGTTTTTCTCTGTGTGTGTGTGTGTGTGCATGTGTGTGTGTGTATGTATGTGTGTCCGCGCACATGTGTATTTAAGTGCTCATTCAGGCCTCTGCCTCCCACTTCCAACATAAACGCTCAAGCAAGGACACATACACACACACACACACACACATACACAATCACCCTCCCCCCCCCTCCCACACCACCACCACCACCACACACATACACACACATACATACATAATATGTACACTCTCACTCACATATTAAAAAATGGAAATGTAAACTTGCTGACCAAAGCACCCCCTGCTCAGAGGCAGTTAATTAATAAGCAATATATGCCAGTCCTTGCTAATAAATTATACTGATATTATCATAGCCAGGTATGTCCTTTAAAGTTTCTCTGGTGTCGAATTACTGCGCTCATTATTTATGCTAAATTTCTTGCAAACATTTTGTTCTAAATGTGTTTTCTGTGATGTTATATTGTGTTGTGAATAGGGTTGCATTTCTCTGTACCCGACACTTGTGTCCAGAGCAACATCGTTGCACATTTGTTGTGATTGCTGAGGGAAAAAATTGTCTTGTCTTGACTTGTTCAGCAACATCGTTGCACATTCGTTGTGATTGCTGAGGGAAAAAAATTGTCTCTTCTTGTCTTGTTCAACAACACTGTGGCACATTCGTCGTGTTTCCTGAGGGAAATTGTCTTGTCTTGCCTTGCTCAACAACACTGTTGCGAAACAGTCTTTCGTGTTGTGAATCTGATTGTGTTGTGCTTCTGTACCTGTAAGTCGAGTCCGGTATAACATCCTTGCTGAACAAAACTCAACCGTGCTAATTTGTGTTTGCTGATTGAAATTCTTCATCGTCTCGTCCTTTCGCTGACTTTACTCGCTCGCTCGACATTTTGTTGTTCCGCCATGATTCAACAGGATGTGGTCATCGTCAGCTCAGTCCGCACGCCGATCGGCTCCTTCCTGGGCTCCCTGTCCACTGTCCCGGCGACAAAACTGGGATCTACCGTCATAGCGGCCGCCGTGGAGAAAGCTGGTTAGTTTGTGGGTTTTTTTGGGGGGGGGGTTTCCATTTTTGTTTTTGTTCCTGTTCTTGTTTTTTCTGTGCTTGTTGTTGTTGTTCTTTTCTGCTCTAATTCTTTCTTGTTCCTGATTTTTAAAAAAATTATTGTTGTTCGTTTTTGTTCTTGTTCTTGTTTTTGTTTTTCTTGTGCTTGTTGCTGTTCTTTTTCTGCTCTAATTTTTGTTCCTGTTTTTTGTTGTTGTTCGTTTTTTCTTTTGTTTTATTCCTGTTCTTGTTTTTGTTTTTCTTATGCCTGTTGCTGTTTTTCATGTTTCTCTAATTTTTTTCCCTGTTTGTTGTTGTTGCTGCTGCTGCTGCTGTTGTTGTTCTCCTCCTCCTCCTCCTCCTCCTCCTTCCCCTTCTCCTCCACTAGTGTGAATTGTGTCTCTGTCTTTTCACATGTATTCTTGTCTAAATTTTTTTCTTATGTTGTGGTGTTGTTGTCTCATTCCTGTCTCACCCTAGTAGTACTTTATATCAATCTTTTTTCTTATCTCTATTTTAACCATTTAAAATCATTTTATTATTCTTTGTCTTATGTCATCTTGTTTTTTCTTATACAGTAAGACCTGCTCTAATGCCCCCCTGTCTCCAAGACAATCATCTTCATAAACGGCCACTTCCCTTTTTTCCCCTTTGTTTTTTTTATATGATAAAGACACTGTTCAAGACGTGCACCTGTCTAAGACAACCACTTTTCTCCTCAAGTATGGGTTACCGTCTTGGACAACTTCTTTTCTCCACAACAGTGGGCTGCTATTGCTATCTTGGACAATTTTGACTGTATCTAATGCTTTCATCCCTCCTCCTCTCCTCC
>NW_004798212.1:60454-65024 GCF_000002075.1 Aplysia californica | reverse complement strand
GCCCATCACCACGCCCACCTCCACAATCAACAAAGTCTGCGCCTCGGGCATGAAGTCCATCATGTTGGCCGCTCAGAATCTGATGTGTGGACACCAGGTAAACGACTGGTTTACTTAACACTTTGCAGTCACTTGGCGCAATAATTTGACGGTGAAAATTATACGTTCTGGTGACCTGGTGCAATTCTGCGGCAGGCCCGAGAAGTCCGTTGTGGTCATTCTCCTGGCTGGGTGACCAGATGGGGTGTTTTGTACTGCTGGCTGTGTGACTGCAAAGTGTTAGACTTTGTTTTTTACCTCTTTCTTCGCTGGTACCTGTGTGGGTGTCGCAGGGAGAAACAATTCACTACCTCAGAATGACAAAAGTTCTATCTGCTGAGTACCTAGTTCTGAGAAATTTGGAATTAAAAAAATTCAGAGTTTCACAAAATGTCAAGTTTTTTCGAATGCAATTCTTTGAATATCTTGATAACGACTGCAAATGATCTTACGATTTTGATAGAGCAGATAAAATATTTGGTTTCTGACCTCATGGTCCTAGTAACACAGAACGGCCAGAAATGTCAGATAGAACTTTGTATTTTTGAGGTAGAGAGTTGTGTGTCTGCTGTGAGTCAAGTGGCTCGGAGGAGGGTCAGGTTGTGGGCTCTGAGGGTGTCCTTGACAGTCGATCCAGCAACCAATAATTGGTAGCATGAGCAACTTTTGTTTTTTCTTGCTTGATTGTACTGGGCTTATTGAAAAAGTGCAAGGCAAAAGAGGAAGAGGACGACCAAGAATAACTAACAGAACTTGAACAGATGTGTGGTGTTGAAAAACCAGATTGATAAAGGTTTTATTTTGAGAACATCTGAGCAGGAAAATGGAGTTCAGTTGTGAACTATGATCTGTGGCACTTTTGTGACCTATTTGTGTTACAAGTGCCGGAAAACTTTGAAACTGAAATAAAATGAAAAGAAAAGTAAATTTTGACGGCTGACACATTTTCTTCTTCTAGAAATGAAAACAAGTCAACAACTTAGTGATCACTTTTTATTGTAGCCAAGCTTTGCATTGAGGAAATCCTGTCTGAGAAATTCAGTGGCTGCCTGGCCTGATTTGGACCGGTCAAACACACTTATGCTGCGCTTTTTTAGTTTTAGTAGAGGTTTTACGGCGCTCGCAGCTGCATAAGGCAAGGTTATATGAGCACCAGAAGATAAGAGGTGTTAAAAGAGAGTAACGAACATATAGAAGAAGAAGGGGAGATAAGGACGATAAGTATTTGATAGGAAAGAAGGATCAAACCACACTAGAGCACCCGCCAACCACCCACACGCTGCGCTTTTGATATGGCTGAGATGAACAGGAAATGATGAAGAATCACTCGTTTAGCTTTCTTCTACTTTGTTTCGTCAGGTGTGACAATAGAATTTCTAAATTTTATTGATATATCTGGGAAACTTATTATACATGTACTTGCTTGTGATCCGCAGGAAGTGATGGTCGCTGGTGGCATGGAGAGTATGTCGAACGTGCCGTATTACCTGAAGAGGGGGACAACTCCGTACGGAGGCGTGAATGTTGTGGTGAGTTATACGGACTGACAGACCACATACTTATGGAAAGTTTTTGTTGAGTTAGACAGACTGACAGACCACGTACTAATGGAACGTTGTGATGAGTTAGACAGACTGACAGACCACGTACTTATGGAACGTTGTGATGAGTTATACAGACTGACAGACCACGTACTTATGGAACGTTGTGGTGAGTTAAACAGACTGACAGACCACGTACTTAATAGGACAGTTGTTCCAAGGCCCAGTTGGAGAGCAGCAGTCACTGAGGCAGCAAATCATAGAAGGTTTCACAATACAAAATGTGTCACGACGTGGTGGAATCAGGCGCTCGTTTATTTGTGGACATGTGAAGTTATTTGTTTTGTCTTGAAGATTGTTCATTTGTTTTGCTTTCAATGAAAAAAATACCTACCTATCTTAAATAGAAGTCGAGGTATTTGCTATCGAAGGAGGTGGGGTAGCCTGGCTCCAGTGAAAAATCTCACTCTCTCTCTATCACTCGTACACACTCATCCACGTACATAATAATGGTTCCACTGTGTCCATGATTCATGTCTTGTTCTTTCCCTCACAGGACGGGATTTTGTATGATGCACTCACGGATGTTTACAACCATTGCCACATGGTGAGTGCTTTTCAACAAAAGCTTTTTTTGTTGGTTTTTTTTGTTAAGTTGTTATTGGTTTTTTTTTGTTAAGTTCTAATTGTTTTTTATGCATGCATTGAACTTACTATAACAACCACCAGTCCCAGACTATTGCCCGTTTAAATGACCACTTCCCATTCCACTCCTTGCATCTTTGTTTTAATATAACGCCATTGTTCAAATTGTCCATATACTTTAGACAACCACTTTTCTCCTTGACAATGGGCAACCATCTAGGACATTTTCAATTGTGCTTGCAATTATAATTGCAGTCTGCTTAGAAGTTGTTTTTTTTTAAGTTAGTAAGAGTATTACAGCACTTGCAACTCAAACAGGTCATATAAGTGCTAAAGTTTAGAGGTGTCACTAGAGAGTAACATACAAAGAAAAGTAGGAGGATAGATCAGGACGATAGATGTTTGATAGGAAAGAAAGAGCAGATTATGGTGCTCATATGACCGTATGCAGTTGCGAGCGCCGCAGAACCTTACTAAAACGGAGCAGATTATAACAGAGCACCTGCCAACCGCCCACTCATAAGGTGTAAATTGTGTTGATGGAGACGTGAAACACTGACTGGGACTTGTTGTCACCCCTGACAGGGCAACTGTGCGGAGAACACGGCAAAGAAGATGAACATCGGGCGGGAGGCACAGGACGAGTACGCCATTCGCAGCTACACGCTGAGCAAGCAGGCCGCGGAGGCTGGGGTGTTCGACAAGGAGATTGTACCCGTGGAGATCCCGCAGAAGAAAGGTCAGGGGTCAGGGGTTGGAGGTCGTTTTGTGTGGTGATGTGTTATGGCTGATGTGTTCTTGTGTGTGTGTGTGTGGGGGGAGGGGGGGTTGTGTGTATGTGTTTCTCTGTGTGCGTGTGTGTGTGGGTAGGCGGATGTGTGTGTGTGTGTGTATGTGGGTGAGTGTGCATAGTGTGTGTGTGTGTGTGTGTGTGTTTCTGTGTGTGTGTGTGTGATGTCATTTTATTTGTATGTTTAGTTTTAGCAAAATACAGAATAATATTGATTTAGTTTTTTTGGTCCAACTTCTTCTAACAAGAAATTCTGGGAAAGCAAACATGAGTGAAATAGAAGAGAAGTAAATCAGTTTTGCCTTCTATGGTATAGAGTAGTTAAATTACTTGATTATCTCCCTTGGTTTTGCAAGTTTCCATTTCTGTGCTTCCAGTTTCTGAATACAACAAATATTCATGCATCTTTTAGATGAATGAAATAACTGCAAATCCCAACAATGTACCAAAAGAATAAGAGTGTAGCACTTGTTTCGGTCTTATCAGAGATGGATGTTAACCCTTCCAGCCCCAAACGCGTATACTTTCAGCATAGCTTGTACCTTCCACTGTCCCAAGAGTGTATATTCTGTTTAGGAGGGTACCGAATTGTCATATTTTTCGAAATTGGCAAACCTAATTAAACGTTAATTCATAATATTTGTTCATTTACTTTTAAAGATTGTTATATGTTATTATCTAAACCTCATTACAAAGATACATATCAGTTTTTAGAATGCTTGCCTCTTTTTCTGAAATACCGCTGTATTGGCTGGGACTGGGGTTAGCGAGTGCACAAAAAAGGCTGGGGCTGGAAGGGTTAAAGTAGGAGGTCTTGCCTTTTAAATAACCTTACACTAGTATTGCAAGGAGTGTTAAATCTATACAATTTCGTACACTTCACACACACACACACACACACACACACACACACACACACACACACACACACGCACCTTTTGATTCTGAGGAGGGAGAGGACACATAGCTATGATGTTCTTGCTGCCTTTTTCTTAAAAAAACAACAACAGTTAACCTTTCTTTATAACAGATAAAAATCGTGTTTCACAAAAAATATTTGTTGGTAGATTTGCCTCTGGTAGATCTTATTTCTTCCCAATTTCTCTGCCCTTTCTGTCTGACACTGACAGTCTTTGCTTTTCCCATTGCTTTGAATTATTGTTATTGTTTCCAGGACATGCTTCTTTGTCACTCCTACAAACTTTTTTGAAAAAGTGAAATTTCTTTTTCTTCATAAGGCGATTGTTGACTTCAGTGTTTGACTCGTTTGTTTTTTCTTCTCCCTATCAGGAGACCCAGTGGTTGTGAAGTCGGACGAGGAATACCTGCGTGCCAACTTTGAGAAGTTTAAGACTCTGAAACCTGTTTTCCAGAAAGAAGGAGGTGAGTGAGAGGGACGGGCTTATGTTTACCTCAGTATCACATTTAGAATACTTGCTTCACTTAAATAGATTTCTTTTTTTGTCGGTTAGCGTAAGTGTATTAAAAAACAGCGGAACCTGCTCTAACGGCTACCTGTCCAAGACAATCACTTGTACGAACAACCGTCCCCCCC
>NW_004798212.1:39791-59821 GCF_000002075.1 Aplysia californica | reverse complement strand
ACTTTTATTGTGCTGTTTTGGTTACTGTAATTTGTAACTTTAATTGTACTGTAATAGTTACTGTAATAGTTACTGTAATTTGTTAATTTGTAACTTTAATAGTTACTGTAATAGTTACTGTAATTTGTTAATTTGTAACTTTTATTGTGCTGTTTTGGTTACTGTAATTTGTAACTTTAATTGTACTGTAATAGTTACTGTAATAGTTACTGTAATTTGTTAATTTGTAACTTTAATAGTTACTGTAATAGTTACTGTAATTTGTTAATTTGTAACTTTTATTGTGCTGTTTTGGTTACTGTAATTTGTAACTTTAATTGTTACTGTAATGGTAACTAATTTGTAACTGTAATTGTAACTATAATTTGTAACCCTAATTTGTAACTTTAATTGTTACCATACTTTTATCTTTATCTGTAACGTTAACCGTAATTGTTACTGTAGTGTAATGTTAACAGTAATTGTAACTGCTTTACACCTTCACTGAAGCAATTTAGATCATTTAGGAGGCAGGCTGGTTTGACCCTGCCTATCAGGGCCATTCCCGGGCTGAATGGGATATAGGAAGTCCCAACAGACATAAGAAGATTCAGACTGGGTACACCACCAACGCCAATCAGACAGTTATGCTGAGGTAGATTATTTAATAATTTTGGAAGTAAACTAAAGAGCTGGTTTTTTTCTCTTCCCCTCCCCATTCCCGTCCCCAGGTTTTGCGGATGCTGCCATTGACCCGATCGACTTCCCCACAGCTCCAGCCCACGCTATCCCCAAGGTGACTGCTTTGTGTGTGTTGTGTTGTCTGTATTGTGTTGTGTTGTGTGTGTGTTGTCTGTTCTGTGATATGCTGGATGTATTGTGTGTGCTGTGTTGTGTGTGCTCTGTTGTGCTGTGTGTGTTGTATTGTGTGTGTCGCGTCAGGTGTGTTGTGATGTATGTATTGTGTTATATTGTATGTGTTGTGTGGGCTGTGTTGTATTGTGTATGTCATGTTGTATTGTGCGTGTTATTTGTGCGCTGTTGTGTTGTATTAATTATGCGTACACTGAGTTGTTGGTGACATTGGTGTGTTCTGTGTAGTGTCTGCTACGTACAGCAGACTTTGTCTTTTGGTGTGGAATTTGTGACCTATTTCACCGAACATCTAAACATGTTGCAGATCCTTGCCGTATGTTAGAGTTTAGTCTAGAGAGACAACTGTGGTCAATTTTGAGCCGGACTGAAGTTAGCTTAATAACAATAATAATAATAATGATATAATGATGATATAATAATAATAATAAAAGTAATAATGAACTGCATTTATATAGGGCATATTCACTTATGCAATGCTCTATGTGCTTAATAATAATAATAATAATGATGATATAATAATAATAATAATAATAATATAATAGAGATAGTGATGATATGTTAATAATAATAATAATAATAATAATAATAATAATAACAATAATAATAACAACAATAATAATAATAATAATGATATAAAAATATTAATGATAATAATAATAATGAAGATAATATTTTAGTGCCTACTCTTGTGTGCGTTCAGGCCATTTTGCTTCACACAAAAGTAAAGTCCAACTCAAATTTAGTTAATGTTTGAAATGGAATTAATGTTGATGTCGAAAGTTGGCCGTGTGCCAAATAGAGTTTGTTTCAACTTTTACATCTGCTTTTTTAAGAATGACTTTTGTAAATTGTTTCTGTCTGTCTGCTTTGCTTTTCCCTTAGACTAAATGATCCATCTTTTACTCAAAGCTCAAACAATTAAGGCCATCGTGAGTGGTTGGTGGGTGCTGTGGGGTGGTTTGCTATTTTTTTTCCTAGTTAGCATCTATCATCTTTGCCTCTCATCTTTCTTTATTTTGTTTGTTTGTCTGTTTGTTTGTTACTTTCTAGTAACACTTCTAGTCTTCGGCACTTATATCCTTAAGATCAGCTCAATCTTAAACAGTCAAATGGGTCTTTGGAGGGCGCCACTGGCAGGTCCTACTTCTTTTCTTTCCCTTTGTTGTTTCTGCCTGTCTGTCTGTCTTGCTTCTTCCCTGCACTAAATGACCATTATTGTGTCCATGTGCCTCTCTGTACTCAAACTCAAATTCCATTGTGGTTTGCTTCTTCTTTCCTTTCAAACTTCTATCGTCTTTATCTCCCCTCATTTTTTTTGGTGTTTGTTACTCTCTTGTAACTCCTCTAATGGTCAGCACTTATATGACCTTAATTTTTTGCCAGTGCAGTAAAATTTTTACTAAAATTTATGAAACAAAACAATTGAGCCCTATGGGTGGTTTGCGGGTGGTTTGGTTTGGTTTGCTTCTTCTTTCCTATCAAACATCTGTCGTCCTTACCTCTCCTTCTTTTTTGTGTTTGTTACTCTCTTGTAACACCTCTAATCTTCGGCTTGTATAATAATGAATAGCATTTATACTGCGCATTTCCATTAAAAAAAAAAAAGCCAATGCGCATTACATCGAAAAAGACGTCACATCTTAAAAATTAATCGACATGCGTCTACGTAAAACAAAGTATTATTATGCATATTATACATATTTAATATCTATGTATATGTGTAAAATATGACCATATTGTGTTGCAAGTGCCGTAATACGCTTACTAAAACTAAACAAGACATTTGAGCCGTATTCATGGCCTGCGTGTGTGTGTGTCGGTAGATGCTGAAACGCCACAACCTGTCAGTGGACGACATTGCCATGTGGGAGATCAACGAGGCCTTCAGCGTGGTGGTCCTGGCCAACATCGAGATGCTGGGCTGTGACCCCGACAAGGTCAACGTCAACGGTGGAGCTGTCAGCATCGGACATCCCATCGGGTGAGACTTGCACGTTATACCATTAGCGGGGAGGTTTGGAGAAAAAACAAATGAAGTGCAGTAGAACTTGTCCATCTAAGACAATCTCCCGTTGTCAGGAAAAGTGGTCATCTTAAATTTTGTCATAGACAGGGGGCCCTTTTGGACAGTCATTATAAGACAGAAAAAGCTCGTGGGGGAGGGGAGGGGGGAGTGGGAAGTGATTGTTTATACAGGTGATTGTCTCGGACAGGTGGTCATTAGAGCAGGTTCGGTTGTTGTCAGTTTTTTGTCCAAAAGTTGCCAAGTTGCCACAAAAATTGTCTCTGTGAGGATGTATATATGTATAGCAATAATATGTTGATAGAGGTAACTTAGTCCAAAGCACCAGAATTTCTTGTGCTCTGTTTTGGGTATCTAGAATATCATTTGTAGCCACTCGACAGAGTTTAAAAACGGGAAAAACAAAGGTTTCACAACAGAATGAAAATGAAATCAAAATAAAAACAGCACATAAACAACCCCAAAAAATAACAAATAAAGGCATGTGTCCACCTATCCGAAGATTGGCCGTTTTTACCCTAAATGTGTGTAATTCATGAAAAAGTACAGGATATTAGCATGTGAATTATTGAACCACACACAAGGGGCCTGCCTGTGTCAGCATTCGGTTTTTGGTGGAGACACGCTCTAACTTAACACATTAAATTTTTTTTTTTTTTAAATGTAGGAACATCACATTAAATGATACAATGTATTATGCAAAACAGCCCACTGCCCCCACCCCCTTATGTCCAATGTCGGAGTGAATCGTGACAAACACAGCCCTCTGTTGCCTGGTCCTGGGAGACACAACTGTAGCCCCGCTGTGACCCCTACGGTCACCCAAATATTGTGCACAGGGTCAAGCTGTTGAAAATGGGGGGGCGGGACTGTTATTGTGTCAATGTGTTTCTTTTTCATCAAAACTAAATGACCATTATTGTGTTGATGTGTGTTTGTGTTCACCCAAATTGACCCTTGTTACCCTCCTTCCTGTGGGTGGTTGATGGGTGTTCTGGTGTGGTTTGCTCCTTTTCTTGATTCAAACTTCTTTTGTCCTGTTCTCTCCTTTTTTTGTATGTTACGCTC
The DNA here is from genome assembly GCF_000002075.1 of Aplysia californica. Taxonomy (NCBI): domain Eukaryota; kingdom Metazoa; phylum Mollusca; class Gastropoda; order Aplysiida; family Aplysiidae; genus Aplysia; species Aplysia californica. Next base: position 55,875 of record NW_004798212.1, on the reverse strand, counting down.
TTGTTACACCTCAAACCTTAGTTGCTTGTATGAAATTATCTATTTTGTGCTTTCAAGTGCTGTAAAACTCTAACTAAAACTAAAACGTAAAACTTCACCCCTTCTTCCCCACAGAATGTCGGGAGCTCGCATCACGGGTCACATGGCTCACAACCTCAAGCCCGGACAGTTTGGAGTCGGTGGAATCTGCAACGGAGGGGGCGGAGCTTCGGCCATCATCATTGAGAAGTTGTAACTGGTCACCACAGGGGTTTTTGTTTTTCTTGAGAAATTCTCAGCGATTGCACGTGTGAGGTTTTTTCTCGAGAAATTGAATCTTTACAGATGGATGGGCAGATTTTCTCAAGAAATTATAACTTGGAAAAGCGTGTTATTATTTTTCGTGAGAAATTGTCTTTACAGGACAAGTAAAGATATTTTTGTCTTGAAAAATTGAATTGCAGCTGGAGAAGGATTTTTTTCTCCTCAAAAACTCAAATCTTTCCATGAGAGTTTTTTTTTGTTGAGAACTTGGAATCTTTTCATGCAGTTGTTTTTTCTAGAGAAATTGAATTTTCACTTGTGAGATTTTTTCTTCCAAATTGAATTTTCACTTGTTAGGGTTCTTTTTTTTTTTTTAGAAAGCTTATTTAAACATGTCAGGTTAATTTCTTGAGGAACTGGGCTTTGACCTGTCTGGTCATTCCTCAAGAAACTGAGGTTTGTCAAAAGCATCTGCTGGACTGGTCTTCCCTGCTATGGTATTATGCCCCTTTACAGAGTGGCTCAGTCCTCAGGAGGAGTCATATATTCTCCACATTAATTGTTTGTAATTATTCAGACAGTTTGTTATGTCGCAGGCAGTTTGTCGATTAGCTCGCACAACTCCCAAGTCTGCGGAGCGTTCACACATTTGTAGACAGTTTGGCAGCTCTTGTAAGCTCGGAATGTTTTTAAATTGCGTTGCCTGATCTGTTCTCGTTGTTCACAACCTATGTAAAAATGCTCAATATGGTGGTCTGATTATCATGTAAGAGTGTTTTTCTAATTGGTAGAAAAAATATTTTGATTGCAGTTTATCCAACATTTGCCCGGCTAAAGAAAATTATAGTAACTTTCTTTTTCCCATTGCTTGTGAATAGTCAGCCATCGAAAACCAAAACAGTTCTGTCTTCAAGAATGATGTCATGAATTGGTAAAGGAACTTTTTGATGCTGACTGAGTATATTTTCTCAGACACTTGGCATTTGTTGTGACTTTGTGCCATTTTTTATTTCAAATCCACGTTCAGTCTTTGATGAACTATATTTTTACATAAAGTTGATCACAGTTAAAATATGTGCATTATGTTGAAGCCCAATACTTTTCTCTTCACATGAGCTAAAGACTTCATGAACAACTTGTTATCAGAGTTTGTGGTTTGTGTAGTACGTATCAGTGTGAAGAGAGAGAAAAATGTGTATCTGAAATAAAACTTATTAAAACTGAGGAAAAGGATGTGAAATCTTTGTTAAGTTTTTTTTTATAGTGTTTTTGATTTGTTCAATTTACAGTCAATGTTTCCTTGCTTTATTCATTTGGTTTCCACTTTTTAAAAATTCCTGTTTGTCTCTGCACAGGAAAAAACCATTTCAAATATTTGGTGTAAGACTCAGGCTAAAATCACTTTTTTAACATGGCGTATAGCAGTCTTACAGAAAACTGTCGATTTGTTCATGGATACAACACTCAAACAACAGACTTCTGTTCTTGCATACAACACGCAAAATTAAATTATAGAACAGCAACTCTCTCATGTCATATTGTATAAAATTTAATATTTTTTCTTTTTTACGAAACAATCATTACCGAGTTCATGGATCACATAATCATCATAACACAACAATATTATACGTATGTACAATATACACGGAGGCATTATATAGAGGTATAAAAACAAACTTTACATTGATCCTCGGACCATAACTAGAGAACACTGCTGCTTCAACCAACTGATAACTTATTAAGAATATTCACCCCAAAACAAATGCCATGCTAAATTTTAATAAATAACTGGGTGAATATTCATGAAACTTACTTCTCACTCCTCTGAAGAACATCTTGGCTGCTAAGTATAAGACTTTGCCATACCCGGTACGCTACTCTGAAAAGTGACGTATGACGGAATTTAACATTAAGCAGTTTATCTAATGAATATTCATGAAATTGACTCCTCCAACTCCATTAAAAAACATCTTATGAATATTTATGAAACTGACTCCTAACTACATTCACGAAGAGCTTTTACAATAAATATTCATGGAAATGTCTCCTAACTATGCTAATGGACAAGCCTGACATTCAATCTGTCAGTCCTGGGTAAATAAATAAAGTTGACCAATGTAGTTGGCGTCACAAGAATGAGACTGACAACATAGAGAAGGTCGTGTGATATTCAAACCAAATGATAATGTTTCTGTGCAATGCTCCAAAACCAAATGAAAAATGTTTCTGTCCTTTGTTCCAAAAGCTGATGCAGGCTGAGGCTATTACACATTTCTTCCGCAGTTGGAAAAGAAAACCGCTATATGCGCTATATGTGTGTGTGCCTGGAGAATGGTCTCATGCGTCTGAAATTGTGGATGTTAAAATAAGGGCATATTTTTGTAGCAAATTCAGTGCTGAACACGCTGATTTTTTTATTTTTTCTAACATTTTCAGTAATTTCAAAGATATGTCACATTTTGTAACAAAGGCCGTAAAAACAAAATTAGGAAAAAAAACCCAATTTCTAACACATTTTTTAACCTTTGGTGAAGCACAACATGTTGCAAAAATAACTAATAAAGATATTTAGACATAAAATATTCTAAAATCCTTTCAACATGTTATTAAGAAATGGTTAAACATCTGTTTTCTGACGGAACTAAATTTTTGACCAGGTACAATGTTTTTGGCCTCTTCACCTCATTGCTCAAAAATAACTTTGCCAACAACTGGGACGTTTCTCCAGGCACACACACATATTTTTGGGACCTATTTCAAGAAACCTGCCAGCTACAAAATCCTATTTTTACAGAATGAAAAATGTATTTCCTTATCCTAATATTGGATATATGGTTTATGCAAGAGGTTACAAAAAACAAAAAAGATGCCCTATTTTGGATATGCCACAACAAATGTTCAAGCCCTCATATTTTCAGATGTCACAACATCAATAAAAAGAAAAGAAAAAAGAGGGGGAGAAAAGATAACAGCAACAAATTACTGGCAAATAACTCCCAACATTTCGCCTGAGAACTATTTTGTCCAAAATGTACCTAACTATAGAGTATACTTGAAACAAAATAGCTCTGAGGCGATGATTTGTTGACCACAAAGAGGTTTTCCAAATGTGTACGTCGCATAACACTTAATATCTGAGGAAGGAAGAAGGCACAAGTTCGGACTTATAGACTTTGTCGTGGTCATTTGTTACGTTTTAATTAAAAATTTGTTATCTTTAGTTTTAGAAAGAATTGTACACCACTTGCAACATGAATAGGTCAAATAAGTGCTAAAAATTAGAGGAGTTACTAGAGAGTAACATGCAAAGAAAAGAAGGAAAGGATAAGGATGATAGATGTTTGATAAGAAAGAAGGAGCAAACCCCACCAAAGCACCCACCAACCACCCAAACACAGCTGATGATTCAACTATATTATGTAGTCAACAATTTTATATCTTTGCCCTATATTTTTTAATTGTAAGAATGAGGTTCATGCTTGCCAGTATAAGATGAGGCAAAATGTGTCACTACGTGGTGGAATCAGGCGCTCAAACATTTTTGATGGGGTTATTGGTATCATCTTAAAGCCTGTTTATTTGCCTTTCTTTTGGTGAAAAAATTATCTATGTTGAATAGAAGTCAAAATATTTGCGATTGAAGGTGGTCAGGTCGCCTGGTTTCAGAGATAAAATTAGCAAAAAAATGGCCGCCAAAGTTGGTTCATTTCCATAGCCTGAGAGTTCTTGGAAACTGGAAATTTACATTTTTTGTGCCTTTAATCAATGTTTTTCAGTAAAATCCACATAGAAATGTGTTTTCAAATGGACATAAAAGGTGTTGAGCCAAAAAAGGAAAATTGCAACAAAATTGACCATCGGCCCAAAAAATGCTGATTTCTTTGATTTCATTATTTTGACGAGCGCCTGATTTCACCATGATGCCTCACAAATGAACTCGACTTTCCTTTTTTTCTTTCATTCCAACGCAGGGAAGAAGGACGAGAAAAAGAGATGGCACAATTGGTCAGCAGATAAAAAACAACAATCTTTATAATTTACATACACAAAGTCGTACATTTTATTTACTAAAATATAAAACATCATAAATCGAAACGCCAAAGACATCAATTTTGTATATATTTATAAATGTAAGCATAATAAATAAATAGATGCAATTTACAATCTAACCATGTACAGATGTGTTATATATGTATACGTATATAAGATATTTTATCATACAATTGTGGAAAAGTAACTAGTGGTTATCTGAACACAACATGGGAATGCATGAGAAAGTTGGCATCATAGACACAGTTACTGGCTCCCCTTTTTCCATCGGATACAAGTTACCATCAATTCCTAACTAATTATCTAACAGTAGTCGTCTCTGTTTGTTCAAGGTTGAGCTATTACAAAAAATACAAAGATTCATACAGAAAAACTTTTGTCCAAGCCTGATACAAAAAGATCTTTTTTGTTTTCACAACTGGTTCTCAATACTACTACAATTCTAATCTTTATTTAAGTAAGATTTCATTAACCACAATCTTACTTTTGAACATGTCGCCTACATCAGAACAAACAGCATTTCTTCAGACTTTTGTCATACCTCAATAAGCAGAGAGTATGTTTCGAGTATTGAACGAGATACAAGTATGGCTGGCTAGGTGAACTGGGCATAAATAAAAACTCATTAAACTTAGGACAACACAAGACTAAATAAGTACAAACGAGCTCAGCAAATATTGAACGCTGCCTTTATATCCAAATTATTGTGTTTAATCAAAGAAAAAAAAAACTTGCTACTATAAGAAAATGTCATTTCAAGGCTTAACAGCACAAAAACCCCAAAACAACTTTATATGAAATGGCAAGTATTCAGATGTAAATACAAAGGCTGGCACTGATCAGATGGAGTAAAATGAGTTCTTGTTGTGTTTGAAGCAATTTGACAACAGAATGTGTACAGTACAGGCCACGTTACACATCAGCACATTTCTATTCTAGAAGGAATGTTGTAACTCATAGCTCCAGACAGACAGGCTGACAGCCATGTCTACATTTGATTTTAAGATTCAACAGTGTTCCGAGTTGAAAATTTGGTAAGTGTAGCTGGTGGCTAGGTCCAATCAGTGTTGGAAATGTCAGTAAGGTAAGGTAATTTAAATTAGCTTCCTAAATGTCCCCTACTTAATCATATGTGACAACAGAAACAAACTACCAAAGCTTAAATAGGAAGACGCAAGTTTTCTTATTGAGCTGACTAATAATTCCTTTTGGATTGCTCTCTTGCCTTCTGAAGACACGTTTTCTCAGGAACGGGTATAAAATTTTTGTTTTCAGTTTCAGTTTTGGCTCTGAGGAACACAAAAGTATGCTGCACAGTTTCTGTGATTCGGAACTCCAGGTAGATCCAGTCAGCAGAGTAAAGAAACAATTGGTTGGAAGAAGTGAGATTGTTCCGAGTATTATTTTGTGCATTTTGGGAGAGGGGTAACAATTTGTACATAATTTATACATACATATATGAACAGTTTAGAAACTTTTATAAGTACAATAAATACTAAATATACACGAGACGAAGTTTTGCCTACCCAAAGAGTTTATTTCCCATTACTGGATGAACTTTGAACTCTTACACATGTGCTTGAACTTGGGGTTGGTTGTTTGTTGTTGCCAAACACCTTTCACTCAGAACATGAGCAAAAGGTCAAAGTTTGACCGACATATGACATAAACCCTTTTTGTAGACAACACTTGGTCTCTGTACTACTATCTGTCGTCAAGTCTGCATTAGGACACAAGACAGCAGACAAGTCAGGATATTTCATGTTTGCACCTGTTAGGATTTGTCAAATCATACGAGTCTGTTACTACAGTGACTTTCTGGAAACTTCTCCACCTTCACAGTGTGAAGTCACCCCTAGTGTGTTATAACAGTGACTTTGTAGGTGGACAAGTTTGTTACTACAGTGACTTTCTGGAAACTTCTCCATAATGACCTTCAAACGTCACTCCCTCGACAGTCTGTGACAACAGCGACTTTCTCGGAAAACTTCTCCATCCTCCCCATCAAACATCGCTCCCTCGGACAGGATCGTAGCGAATGTTCACAGCATTGTATGGGTAACCTGAGGCCTGCCCTCTCTGACTGCTGCTATTATTGTTCACACTATAACCCTCACTATAACCCCTGCTGCTCCCCGCCCACCGACCGTCGGAATAGGCATATGAATTATGTACATTTTGATGATCACTGCTGCTGCTGCTGTTGTTGTTAATGGCTGAGTCGGTGGCCGGAGTTCTGTAGGACACATTGTCCTCCCGCTGAGTGGGTGTGGAGTGATATGCTGAGTTTGCGGGCGGCGGCGCCCTCTGTCTGTTGTAAGTACTTTGTGGGGGCGTGTCCTGAACGCTGCGCTCAAATCTGTCTCGGAGACAAGCGACTGTCTCTGGGTTGTACTGTTCACCGCGCTCGGGCTGCGACTTCTGCGGTGGTTGTCTGTTCTGTGGAGTGCTGGCCCCTGTGTTTGGGTAAGGCGAGTTACTTGACTGGTGCGACATGGGCGAGTGCGACATGGCGCTGGTGTGATGAGGCGTGGCGTTTGTCTGGTGATGGGGTTGGGGGTACGAGTTGCCACCAGCGTAGTTAGGCCCTCCGGCCGGGTAAGCTGAGGACTCGGGGCTCTGTCTGTCGTAAGCTGCTGGGCTGTTGTTGTATCCATGCGTCTGTCGCAGCCGTTGTGCCGCTTCTATCAGCTTCCTCTGGTACCAGCCTTGTACGTGGGCCTGTACCGTCGACTGAGGGACGTTGCTTCTCTCCGCCGGGCCACCGAGACTGTTTGACTTGTGAGAGCTGTGCTCTGATTGGCTGCTTGTGTTGTGGTCAGTTCTATATCTGGGGCTCTCCGACTGAGAATAGCTGTTGTTGTTGTAGGAACTCTTCATCGGAGTGAGACCTGCTGCTGCCGCCCGGCTACCCGCAGAATCTGTCGAGGTGTTTTGTAACGTCGGAGTGCTCCCCCTTCTCCGCACGGACGGGGAACTGTCATAGCCGTTGTGAAGCACAGACTTTGGTGGAAACGCCGTGTACTTCCCCGAGGGCGTGTGTGAGCCGTTCAGCAGAGTGGTTTGATGGGGCTGGGGGGGAAACATGGAGGATGTTCGTGGGGTGCTCCCCCTGTGTTCTGAGAGGGTGGGGTTCGGAGCCTGAGACACCAGAGGTTGTGAACTCTCGTTCTGGAGATTTGCCCCATACCTCACAGACGACCCGCGCTGGGCAGGAGAATTTGACGATGGATATTGCGGTGGATACTGGTATGGATTTCTCCTGGCATTGTACAAAGACTCTGGATTGTTCTGGTACCCCGAGCTTGTTCTCGAGTTGTCCGTCACCTGCCTAGAGTCAGGAATATCCCTGTCTGAACTGGAATTCCTCCGAGAGACATTCTCTCCACTGATATTGTTACTGCTGCCCGCAGTTCTAAACTGGGAGGGGCCACTCTGTGGTTGTTGTTGTTGTGGTTGTTGTGGTTGTTGTTGTGGTGGTTGTTGTTGCTGCAAGGCGTAGCTCGGTGGGGCCTGATACGAATCGTTAATGGAACTTTTCCTGGGCGGGTGCACGAGTTCGGCGTGTGTCGTGTACGGCGAGCCGGCATTACTGGGCGTGTTGCAAGCGCTACTGCGTTCCATGCTGAAGGAAGAGCTCGGTGTTCCCCCACTGGTGTCCCCCCCGCCACCTCCCACCCGCACCCCCCGGCCGTGGTTACGACTGCCGTAGCCTGAATCTTGGTTGCTGCTACACGTGCTGTCCTCCTTGTTGTTCCCCGCGGCGTATGCGGGGGTCGGGGAGCCGCTAGGGGTGACCACTGTGCTGTGCTGAAGACATTCCTTCATGTTGGGGCTGAACGGCACAGGTGAGGGGGAGGACGCCAAGTTGGGGTCTGACTTGTAGGCGAAGCCTGGCCGGGTGAGCTCTCCCTTCCCGAAAGAGTTCATCGACGAGGCAGGCACTACTCCGCTACTTGGGCCACTTCTGGTCTGCCCGCCGTACTTCGAGTCCAAAATTTGATCCGAGCTCTCGCTTCGATTTCTGTTGAAATTACCTGGAGCTTCCCCGGAGCTTGGAGAGAAATTCCGGAGCCCAAACCTGCCCTCGTGAACTGAGCTTCTGTAGGGGGGAGGGGTTCGGGTCTCGTATCCCGAGGGAGAGGCGCCCGTGGAGGTTTCTGGAAGACGGTAGCGGGTGGTGGGTCTGGCGGCCGGGCTGGCAGAGTGGGCTTCTCGCACACCGTAACGACCTTGAGAAAACCGAGAAATTCCCCCACCCCGACTAGAAGCCGATGACGGCTTTAATGCTGAGTCTGTGACGTAGCCAGAGACGTAGGGGCTGGGTGAGCGGCGTTCATCACTGTCTAAAGTGTTCTCCACACTTCTGCTCCTGGCCATGTTGTGCTGGCAGTTGGCGCTGTCCTCGAGGACTGAGTCTGTGGACAGAGTCCGTGGCCGGCTGTACTGAACGCCGTACGCATCTTGGTACCGAGTCAGCTGGGGGGACATTGGGGAGCCGCGACCGCTCCCCGGGCCAGGGGCAGCAACTCCCCCTCTGTGCAACTGTCGACCACGTCCGGAGAACTGCTGGGGTGTGCGGGAGCCCCCCTGATCACCGGACTTTGGATCGACGTTTGGAGGACCCCCTGCGTGTAAATTCTGATTAGAGGAGGAAGAGTGCTGTGTGAGGTGGTGGTGATATGGAGGAGTATTGTGGGGGTCTGGGCTGTTGCTGCTAGTAGCCTGCTGGCGGCCATGTTTGTTGGAGGGGATGCTGGGAGTGCTGGAGCCCCGGAGAACATCTTGAGGTGACGGACTAGATAGACGGTGGAAGGAGGAATGCTGCTGGGGAGAATAATGCTGCTGCTGCTGTTGCTGTTTCGCCTGTTCGGGAGAGAACGTCACTCGGTGGTGCGAGTTGCTTCTCTCCCTTAGAATGCCACGAGGTTCGGCTGAGTCCCTGCGAGGGGTCTCTCTCCCCGTCTGCTGAAGGAGGCCTGCCTCTCTCCTGTACCCCGCGGAGCTGTAGCCCGGTGAGTCAGATCGGTGGAGGAGAACGTTACCTCCATGACTGCCCGGTGAGGTGGTGGAGTTGGTAGATGGGCTCAGCACCGGCTGCGGTTGACTTCTCCCCGTGCGGGGGGTCGCGATGGGGTTACCGTCGTCTCTTAACCTGTCCGGACCGCTGGCGTGGACCAACGCGCGCGTCGTAAATGTGTTACTACTGTTATTATTATTATCATCCGCACCAGCTGCCGTGTTGTTATTGCGTTCGTGCCGACGCGTCTTCGAACCCTCCAACACGTTCCTGGATTTGTGCCGCTCCCCACCAGGCACCTCCCACCCACGGATCTGCTGCATGGCCGCTTGGCGAGAGGCGTAGAAATCCTTCTTCCTGTGTTTCCCGCTGTAATCCGACGCCGAAAGAGTCTCGTCAGATCGGGAACGCACAAGCCGACCCATGGTGGGAAAGTCTAAAAATAGATTTCGAGGAGGCAGCGCCGAGTCGTCGTGGTGGTGATCCAGACAGTGGCCGTAGCTCGCCAGTTTGTCATTCAGCCAGTACTCCAGCTCTTCTTTCATATCGGCGTTGGCTCGCTTAACTAAGGCCTTGGTCTCATTTCTCTCCTCGTAGAGTCGCTCGCGTATCCGGGCGTGGCAGTTGTGGTGCTCCGTGTCAAACCGTTCGTCGATCATCGCGTTTGTGGCAAACGTCTGCTGGGAGGTCCGGATGTCCAGGTTCTCGATGCGATGCGCCAGGGCCTGGTGTGAGGAGTCTAGGTGGCTGTAGATCGAGTCTTTGGTGTCTGTGATTGTGTTCTCTAGTCGTTTCAGCGACGGGCCGCACTGACAAACGGGGGCATATCCGATAGGACCCTGAGGATGAAAAAGAAAAAAAAGTGAGGCATCGTGGTGAAATCAGTCGCTCATCAAAATAATTAAATCAAAGAAAACGGCATTTTCCTTCCCGTTTGGCAATTACTATCAAATATTTATTTGGCTCAGCACCTTTTAGGTTCATTCAAAAACACATTGAAGTGTGGTTTTGACTGAAAAATGTTCATAAAAGCACAAAAAAAGTAAATTTACAGTTTCCAGGGATTCTCATGCTTTAGAAATCACCAAATGTCGGCAGCCATTTTCATTTTCTCTCTAATTTAACCTCTGAAACCATGTGACCCCTAGGCTATCTGCTTCAGTCAGAAATATCTCAGCTTCTATTGAAGAAAGATGAGTAATCTTTTCATAGAAAGCAAGACAAATAAACAAGGTTTTCAGATGATACCAATAACTTCGTACGCCCAAAAATAGATGAGTGCCTGATTCGACTGTGCCTGGACACAAATGTTACACTTCTGAAAGAAGATAAACACCTGAAACATACTTGCAAAAGATTTGGGGGCGAGGGGGGTGGGGGGTGGGTGGGGGGAAGACAGTAGAAAAATGATATACCTCTGAGAGATTCTGTCATTGAATAGAGATATTAGTTCCAAACTAAGATAAACAGATGTGTACATTTTCACTAAAATCTTATTTTTAAAAGTAGATTTTTACCCAGATTCGCTTATGCAGTGGAGTCCACTTAAACTGAAACCTGCGGCACCACTGGATCTCCTTCACTTTAACCATGTTTTCAGTTTAGAAAGAACAAAAAAATCAGGTTTTCCCTTTTATTTAGGTTTACCACCATTTTTGGATAAACCGTGTTCAGTTTAAGCGGACTCTACTGCACTTAGTTTTCCAATTAAAAGGCACTTTTTCTGTTACCTGTTTGACGTTGCCTGCCAGGTCGCGGTAGAGCTGTACTCCGTCGCGGGGCACATACTGGGAGAAGAAGCCATGGACTGGGGTTCGAGTACTGTGGAAGGCCGGCGCTGTCTTAGGGGGGACATTGGGGGTGGTGGGCGTGACTGCTGGGGACTTCTCCTTGTCTTTGTCCTGGGGGAGAGGAAGGAAATGTTGGACATAAGAACAAGAAGGACAGTCGAAGCTGCTGCAACAACCACCTGTCCAAGACAATTAACTGCACAAGACAATCACCTGTCCAAGACAATCAACTGTCCAAGACAATCACCTGTCCAAGACAATCACCTGTCCAAGACAATCAACTGTACAAACGGCTTCTTCACATTTCTGCTGTAAGCTGGCAAAACGCCTTATTTAATTCATAGCAATTTCGAGAAAAAGAGGGGTTTTTTTAGTCAGCATAAATATTGAAAAATAGAGTGTTTCTGAAATTGAATTCTAATTTACACAAAAACTTGTCACTGTTTCACTTTTTTTCCCACAAGTAGGGTAACTAAACTGATCACGCTTTCAATTTAGCAAATAAACATTTTTGGCGCAAAAATGAAAAAAGACGTTTTGTCAGCTGTTTATTGGCAGATTTCCCCCTTGCATCTTTTAAAGATTACAATGACACTGTCCAAGACATCCACCTGTCTAAGACAACCACTTTTTCCCCCAACAATGGGTGGCTGTCTTGGACAATTTCAACTGTATTTCTGGTTAATTTAGATAACAAAAGATTCACATTATTTGTTGATTCTCTGTGTAAGAAATTGGCAGGGTAATTTAAGATCAGACAAGGTTCACTTTATAGATCTTGTTAGAAAAAAAAAATTGACAGGGTACTTTCACCAGCTTCTATGAAACAAAATAATATACACACACAAACATTTAAAAAATATAAAAAATGTAAAATAAATTAAAAACTTACTGATTGGATATTTATACAGTGCATATCCACACTCTACAGCATGCTCCATGCGCTTTACATGATCTATAAAAAAACACATACTATTTTTACCTTTTCCTGCATCCTGAAAAAAAAAATTATATTCCGCTTTATCTCATTTCTAAAACTTGCTACTTATTTGGTTTAATTGGAACTTACTTTTACTCCTAGTGAAGGGGAAAAAAAAACAGGAACCCCTTTTTCTATTACCTTTTTCTTTTTCTTGAAGAAGAAAAACTTTCTCTCCTTCTCCTGTTTCTCTGCCTTGGGCTCTGGCTTGAGGGGCGGCCGGTCCTCGGGGCACACCACGGGGCCATCGTCCATCTCTATGTCCTCTTTGAAGTGGACGCCGAAATTCTCGCCGTGCCGATGGTGGGGGGTGGAGGGCACCCGCGGCTGTGGGAGGGAGGTCGGTGAAGGTCAAACACGTGCATTAACTCTTCCAGCCCCAGCCATTTTCGTGCATTCCCTTACCCCAGTTCCAGCCATTTTCGTGCATTCTCTAACCCCAGTCTCAGCCAATACAGCAGTATTTTATAAAAAAGAGGCATGCATTCTAAAAAGTGATGTAGTATCTTTGTGAATAGGTTTAAATAACAACATATAACAATGCTTAAAGGTAAATGAACAAATATAATGAAAATTAAAGTTTAATTAGGTTAGTTAATTTTGAAAAAATGAGCAAATGCGGTACCCCAAACCTGAGAATACGCTCTTGGGGCAGTGGGAGGCACAAACACTGCTGAAAATGTGCGTGCATGGGGCTGGAAGGATCAAGCACTGCTAGAAGGTGTACTATCATGGAGAACTGTGGCAACAAATACTGCGAACAATTACTTCTGAATATATTTTTCTCCTCTTGACTCAGTTTACATCATTTAAAAGGCTGGCTGCTCGTTTAAGTTTCAGTAAGAGTTTTACAGCACCTACAACACAATAAGGTCATATATAGGCCGAAGAATAGAGGTGTTAATAGACAGTAATATTCCCCAAAACAGAAAGAGGAGAGATAAGGTAAATAGAAGTTTGATAGGAAAGAAGGGAGTATACCACACCAGAGCACCCACTAACAACCCAAAGTCTTTTGAAAATGTGCACCCTAGATAAAAATAATGTGTAAAGACAATGAGAATGAAGCCACGAACTTGTTTGTCAAACAGAAGCATGTCAAAACAGTAACAGCCATTTCAATACAGAAACAATAAGACAGACAAACAGGAACAAAAGAGGGAAATTAAAGAAGTAGAACCTACCTGAGGCACCTTCCAACTACCCAAATGAATGGTCATTTAATTAAGTACAGAACAAAAGTACAGATAGTCAGAAACAAAAATGGGAAAGTAAAGAAGCAGAGCCTCCCATGTAGGACCTCCAACCACCACCCTTGATATGTACCTACCGCCCACCAACCACCCACTCACCTTGGCATAGGTCGTGATGATGAGCCCAATCTCAGGGTGGTCTTTTCGTCTGGCCACATCAAGAGCACTCTCGTTTTGCTGTGGACACAGACACAAACACACACATAAACACAAACACAAACACAAGGTGAGACACAGCTCAAGAAGACTCAGATTACAGAGACAATACAAACTAGGAACTGACATAATTTGCTTCGCTTGAGCTTCACCTTCTCTTCAAAGTAAAATAACTTCTTTTGGAAACAGATCATTTGCAGCAAATACATAATACATACGTGCGTACACACGCCAGCGCGCGTATACGCACACACACAGAGTATACACATAAACACATACACTGTACATACACACATTAAAACATACACACATTATGCATACATTAAAACATATTCATACACACTTTTACATAGATCCAATAAGGGCAGCATAGAGCTAAGAAGGCACAGAAGAAGATGAGTACAACGTCAAACTCTTTCAAGTTCCAGCCGAGCTAACTTTTGATAGATTTAAAAAAAACCCAGTAAATATAAAAGACAAGTTAAGCACTGTCACGATCTTAAAGAAAAATTCCTTCTACTTCAAGTGCGAAATCTGAAACAGACATCACCAATCACCCACTCATTTCTCTGCTCCGACACTCTAAAAAAAACAACACCCTATACTATCCAGCTACTTTCCCATCATTCATCAGATAAATAGAAAAAAAAGACAAAGCCGTAATAAAAATCTGCCCACTTACTTTATTCAGCAGCTCAACATCAATGCCGGACTCCACCAGGATTTTGGCGATCTTTCTCCTCTTCAAAGCAGACGCTATGTGAAGAGAAGTGTCGCCGTTCTGCAAAGATGGAGAGAAGGGGAGAAATAAACAATTGCATTCATTTCACACGTCTTTCAGCACTGTGAATGGGATACAGTCTCCCAGCAGACAGACGAAGACGCTTCACAGTAAACATTCCCACCCAGGAACACATGTCATTGTAACCAACATTTTTCCACAGGGATAAAAATAAGAGTTATTTTTCATTTTATTTTTTTTCAAACTTTTAGTTTTACTAAAAACATTTTTTACCATACTTGCAGCAGGAAAATGTCATACATGTCTTAAACGCTGAAGATAAGAGGTGCTACTGGAGAGCAATACACAACCAAAAAAAAAAAAAAAAGGAGAGATTAGAGCGATAGATGTTTGATAAGAGAGATGGAGCATACCACACCAGAGCATCCATCTATACAAACCACCCTCTTTCAAACTGTGCCAGCAGCAAACAATAATTATCTTACCTTGTTCTGTTCGCTGAGTTTGCAGCGGGCGCTGATGAGTATCCTGGCAACCCCAGCATGGCCGTATCTGGCAGCCGTGTGCAGCGCTGTGTCTCCATACTGGACGAAAAAAGAGGTTTAGATAATCTAGTTTTAGTAAGGTTTTACGGCGCTCTCAACTGCATAAGGTCATATTGGCGCCAAGGGGTGGATGTCAACAGAGAAGTCCAAACAGGGAATCAGGCTTACTCTGCTCATCTCTCTAGTCTCAACAGCACAACGTCTGCTTCAACTATCAAGGCACCCCGGAAATAGCAGTTCACAAGAGAGTGACAAACATTCAAAACAAGTAGAGAAAAAATGACGATAGTAAGGATGAGGAGAGAAAAAGCAGCAGTTCACCCTATGATGTTCCGGCACAGTATGAGCATGACATTGATAAATAAGCCCATTTACAATTCTACTGTGCATAAGAACATGTTAATCTCTCCCCTTTGGGAACAGGTTAAAGACACTTCAGTCAGTAGCCCCGCCCTGGGTGGGAGGGGGGGGGGTACGAAAAAGAGGACAATTTGAGTCTGATTCAGAGTAAAGAGAAGCACATCAACACAATAACGGCCATTATCCTAGAGGGAAAGCTAGACAAATGGAATGAAATCTAATAGGTTTGACGCCCCTTTCAATACCATGAGTAAGAGGTTATTTAGGAGGTGATACCTCTGAATTTAACATCCATCTCCGATACGACTGAACCCAATAGGCATTTTTGTTATAGTCCTAACCACAAGACTACCAAGGATAGATCATGTTGAACTAAGGCTAACTATGTTGAACTAAGGGTAAATCGTGTTGAACCAACGACAACTTCCTTTGAACCAAGGATAACTTCTGTTGAACCAAGAATAACTTCTGTTGAACCAATTGTTCATTGTTTCAGGAGGCAACATCCTTACATTCCGGACACATCCATTGATGCCTTGTTGCTCTCTCCAAAATGCCGCTGGGGCTCTTTTTACTGATTGTGTCAGTGAACGTTCTGGTTGAATGTTCTTCCGTTCTTTCCTGCAAGGATGCCAGATTTCCCGCTTCCTTTTTGTATCACCAAAACCATGGTAGAACCAAGGATAACTCATGTAGAACCAAGGATAAATCATGTAGAACCAATGATAAATCATGTAGAACCAATGATAACTCATGCTGAACCAAGGATAAATCACGTTGAACCCAGGATAAATTATGTAGAACCGTGTCGAACTTACGTTGTTCTTGAGGTCCGGGTCACATCCGGCGTAGAGCAGGACCCGCGAGCTCTCGTTGTGGCCGTTCTGAGCCGCCAGGTGGAGGGCTGTGAAGCCGGCCTGGGGAGAGGGGGGAGGGGAAGAGGAGG
>NW_004798212.1:37513-38697 GCF_000002075.1 Aplysia californica | reverse complement strand
CACACACACACACACACACACACACACACACAGTTACCTTGTTGGTAAGGAAGGCATCACAGTCATACTTGACCAAAGTCTCCGCGGTCTTACTGAAGCCGTTCCAACACGCCTCGTGGATCGCTGCATTTCCGTGCTGAGGGAGGTGAGTGATGGTGAGTGTGGTTGGTCAGTTGTTGGAATACATGGACGAATAAAAGAACAAATAAATAAACAAATAATAAATAAAAAGATAAATAAATAAGGAAATAAATAAATAAGGAAATAAATAAATAAATAGATTTAAAAAATATAAAAAGGTAAACAAATAAAGATAGATGAAAAACAGATGAATAAAAAGAGATTAATAAATCAATTAATATATTTCAAAAATATATATTTTCTGGAAATACAACAAGGTCTTAACGGTTTTAATACCTTCTTTATACTATGATGATGATGATGATGATGATGATGATGATGATGATGATGATGATGATGATGATAACAATTATAATAATAACATCAATATATTCCATACATACAGAAGATATCCCTTCCAAAAAAGGATCCATTCCCAGAAGCAGGACCTACTAGAGAGTGAGACACCCTCCAACCACGCACGATAAATTACAAGTAAAAGAGAAACGTTTTGGCGTGAACAAATACAGGTATGGGTTCTTGTTTGTTTTAGTTTTAGTAAGAGTTTTACGGCACTTGCAACACAATAAGGTCATATAAGTGCCGAAGACTAGAGGTGTTACAAGAGAGTAACAAACATGAAAAAGAAGGAGGAGAGAGATAAAGACGATAGTTGTTTGACAGGAAAGAAGGAGCAAACCACATCAGAGCACCCGCCAACCACCCACGTTCTTGTTTTTTTGTCTGTTTATATGTTTGAAGGAGTGACAGAAGAAAGAAACAACAGAGCACCGTTTGTGTTTGTTCGTCTGTTCGTCAATTTGTGTGTTTGGCAAAGAGAAGCAGGTCGACAAGAGGGTGAACACACACAGGTGTTTGTTCTGTCGTTTACTTTAAATTGAGAGAGTGAGAGAGAGAAAGGGATAGATAGATAGAAACAGAAAGAGAGAGAGAGTGAGAGAGAGACAGAGAGGGAGAGAAAGAGAAAGAGAGAGAGAGAAAGAGAGAGAGAGACAGAGAGAGAGAGAAAGAGAGAGGGTGGAGAGAGAGTGAGAGAAAGAGAT
>NW_004798212.1:35238-36517 GCF_000002075.1 Aplysia californica | reverse complement strand
CCCCCAAAAGAGCACTCTCACCCTCCCAAACAACAACAACAACAACAACAACAACATCAACAACAACAACAACAATAACAACAAGAAAAGACCCAGATCGAAACTATGAAAAGTACGAATTAAAAGGACATAAAACAAAGGAACTTTACCTCATCCTGCATGTTGACGTCACATCCGCTCTCCAGCAGGACTTCCGCCGCCTCCTGAGCACCCTGTGAGGCAGCACGGAGCAGAGGGGAGTAGCCCATCTGTAGAAAAGGAGAGGACGGGGGAGGGGGGGGTTATGGGTTTTCTTTGATTGTTTAGTTTGAGTAAAAAGCTAGAGAAGCACATCGACACAATAATTGTCATCTAGAACTTGGGAAAAGTAAGACCAACAAACAGACAGATATAACATAGAGAAAGTAAAAAAAGTAGGACGTATACCAACTGCGCCCTTCAACCACCCGCTATAAGTCTTTTTGTTTGTTTTAGTCAGGTTTTTACGGCGCTCGAAACTGCATAAGGTCATATGAGCGCCAAGGGGTGGATGTCAACAGTGAAGTCTAAACGGGGAATCAGACTTACTCTGCTCACCTCTCTTGATAGCCTCAACAGCACAAAGTCTGCTTCGACTATCAAGGCACCCCTGAAATAGCAGTTCACAAGAAAGTGACAAACATACAAAGAAGTAGAGGAAAATGACGATAGTAAGTACATATATGAAGAAAGAAAAAGCAGCACTTCCCCCTATGTTGTTCCGGCACAGCATGAGCATGACATTAATAAATCATCCCATTTACAATATGCTAATATTCCCCCTTTGGGAATGCCCAAAAGACATTTCTGTCACTTTTATTGCGCTGCCCAAGGGGGGCTAAAGACACTACAGTCAGTGGCACTGCCCCGCGGGGAATGGCCTAAGTCTTCTGAACACACATTAAGCCCAAAGTTGACAGCAGCGCATGCTACGGCAAAAGGGTTACGACTTTTGCCCGGTAAGGTATTTCGACATCATGATCTCGTTTATAATTACCAGCTTGCAGACAGACAGACAGACAAACAAACACCAGCCGTCTAAAACACAGGCGCACACATATTATAGAGGAGACATCCAGCTAAAATGCCAAAACGTCAGCGCCTGTTGTTATCATATTCTTCTAATGCTAAACATGTTTTTCTGCTCTAAATTCTTATCATTGGAAATCTCGCTATGCAATCTGAAAAATACAAAAATAGTACACACACACACACACACACACACATACAGACTCTCTCTCTCTCTCTCTCTCTCTCTCTC
>NW_004798212.1:28941-33904 GCF_000002075.1 Aplysia californica | reverse complement strand
CACACACACACACACACACACCCCACACACACACAGGTGTACACAAGCACACCCTATTCATCATTGTCATCCAGTGCCAGATCTGCGACAGACATCGGCGATCATGGTTCTCCATTCATTCTCCTTTACTATTGTCTTTTGTAAGACTACGGGCCCTAGTTCGAAACCCAGACTGGGCGTTCTCGAACTCGGATCGTTTGGTGGTGTTTTTAAGTCTCTCTCTCTCTCTCTCTCTCTCTCTCTCTCTCTCTCTCTCTCTCTCTCAACCCATTTGGCTTGGTCCTATCTGAGACGGACGTTAAATTCGGAGTTCACGCCTCTTAAATAACCAAAATAATGCTGATAAGGGCATTAAACCTATGCACTTAAACTTACCATTAAATTATACGTAGTGCCTCTCTGCTTTCAGTGTGGTTCAAAATCTTTCCAAACTGGCGTAAGTGTGCACTACAGTGCACTGGCTATTTGACTTGTCAGGATCCTGCACCCGGTTTTTTTTTTTTTGGGGGGGGGGGGAGTTAAGTCATACCTCTTCCCGCACGCCATGCAACAAGGACAAAGGGTGAAGGTGGTACACACAACACACATCCTATAATCATAGTACTTTATAAAGTTTTAGTAGAGGTATTACGGCGCTCGCAACTGCATAAGGTCATATTATGAGCGCCAGAAGATTAGAGGTGTTACAAGAGAGTAACAAACATAAAGAAGAAGGGGAGATAAGGACGATAGATGTTTGATAGGAAAAAATCATAGTACAAGTAAGAGCACATTGCCTGTACTCCAGCCACAGAATTGGCACTGTCTTTGAACAAGGGCACCCCATGCCCCAGACAGCACTGGCCATTATATGATTTTTGGCCCTGGAGAATGCTGTGCGATTTTGAGGTACCGTAACTTCCTCGACGCTTCAAAGTGTGAAGTCACTATTCGTGCTTTTCGTTTTTTTGTGTGTTTTGTTTTAGTAAGTCTTATGGCGCTCGCAACTGCATAAGGTCATAATATGAGCGAGCATTCGTGGTATTCGAACACCGATCGCGAATTTCTTTGGTTGTTTGGCTGTTCTTATAGAGGCTAGATTGCATTCGCTATTCAGTATTCTTGTAACGTTCACTTATCATCCTGCCTCAGAATCATCAAGTACAAAGTGTTTTGTTTTGGTATTTATCTAAAGGATTTTTTTACCCCCATTTTAGGACACGTTGATAAAAAGGAGTCGAAAATAAATAACTGTCCGTAAAAAGAATAAAAAAATTACACGGTATTCGAATGGCTCTGCCACGCTTCGAATAGCTTTGAAAAGCGAAAAAAAAAAGCAGCTGAATAGTCGAGTCGAATCAGGGACAGCTCTAGTGGATACCCAGACACAGTACGGGCACCCAGAATCGCCGGATGTGACTTGATGTCTCACAGATCGTAAACATTGTAAGCCCTCCCAACGACACAATGGCTAGGCGAGGCTTAACACAACCTGTGTGGGATCATACGTCCAGGAAGGAATAAGATGGTTTTACGTAGCATAGCTTGAACGAAGACTTTTTTTTTTTTTAATTTGAAGATTATTTTGTAAACTTATATTTTACAATAGTTTGAGTAAAGGTTTCTTTTTAAATTCAAGAAGATTTGTTATTGAATTGAATGCCATTGGTTGAATAAAGACAACAGTACATCGACAAAATGCCAGTCGTTTATTGTAGGGGGTAAAGTAAGTTAAGACAAATACGGAGGAGAAAGAAAAGAAGAAACAAGTATAAGGACCTACCAGCGGCGCCCTATAACAATAGCCTGCACCGGATGTGGTTTATGTCTGACGGGCTGTAAATATTTTACACCTCCATCGACACGGCTTAAGTCATAGAGGGCGCGCTGGTCCCATCTTGAATGTCGAGGTTAACGCGGGCAGTACGGCAATTGCAACACAATTAAGTCATAAAAGTGTCGAACGTGGGAGGTGAAATTAGACAGCAACGTACAAAAAAAAATCACAGGTGTGTCCCTCGCGCTCATATGACCTTATGCAGTTGCGAGCGCCGTAAAACACTTACCAAAACAACCAAACAAACAAAAGGAAAGGTGAGGACAATAGGTATCCGATGGGAAAGAAAAAGCAAATCATATCACAGCACCCACCACCAGCCGCACAAAGACCTCCATTTTGCAGGCTAGTGACGCTAAGCTAGACAGAAACAACAAAGGGGAAAAGTAAAGAAGTAGGACCGGCCAATGGCGCCCTCCAAACATCCGCCTTAGTCTTCGTTTTTGTTTTTGTTTTCTTTTTGTTTACCTCCAGAAAGAGTTTTACAGCATTTGCAGCTCAAACAGGTCGCAACCATCCATAGTCGGAGTCATGTTTTCGTCTTTGTAAGAGATTTACGGCACTTTCCACACAATTAGATCACAATGTGGTCGAAGATTAGAGGTGTTGTTACAAGAGAGTAACAAACACAATACGAAGGAGAGATTAGGACGACATATTATGTTTCATAGGCAAGAAGGAGCAAACCACACACCAGAGCACCCGCCAACCAGCCACTAATTCCGAGTCAGCCCGTTGTACCTCTAATAGGGGGGGGGGGGGTTGCCCATTAGAGCGATCGGGTCGGGTCGGGTGGTGTCGGGTCGATTTGGTAGTCAGGGCTAGCCAAATTGAGGGCCAAAAGCAGCCATCGTGGCATAAACCGATCGACGCGGCCGTGACTTTCAAAAACAAACGCGTTTGTTTTCATGGCTGCAAGTCGAGCGATCGGGTGATTTGCAGCCAATCACTAGAAGGCTTTGTAACCTACGAGTCGCGCGCCCATGTTGACACTACGATGTCAAGGTCAGTTATTTCCGCGCGAAATACCGGGTCTACTTTAACTTCCAGATCGTCGGGTACAATCGCGGCGGGGTTATTTTTGCAGTGTGCACTGAAACCAAAGATTAGTGGAGTATCTTTGCTGAAACCAAAAGCAGACCCGACCAGACCCGACCCGACCCGACCCGACCCGACCCGACCGCGCTAATGGGAACCCCCTATAAGCTCATACCCCACGCTAACCCTCTCTCAACTGACGCGGCCTGGGTACGTTTGTCGCACACAACACTTCAGATTGGGTAACTGGCGCCGTCCAGCTAAGCCTGCTCAAGACATGACAGATGACCACACTGCTGGCAAAATATTGTTGTTGAGAGTTCCGGCAAACTATTACGTAACTGTTTGAACTGACCGTTAGATGGACAGCGGGATCTGGCATGGAGACCTTCACGTTCCTTTATGTTCTTTCTGAGCGTCTGGGTGGAGCCCCGAGCCCCTTTGGCGTGGTCGACGCTAGGTCTTGTTGGTTTACTTGAGTAATATTTTCTTCGTTTGTTTGTTGGTTGGTTTATTTGAGTAAATAGAAGTTAGCTGTGCAGCGAGACAATAATGTCGACTTATTTAAGGCTAAGAAAAAGTAAAACAGACATTCAGAAATAGAAGAGGGAGAGTAAAGATGTAGGACCTCCCAGTGGCGCCCTCCCTCCAAACACCCACTTGCTGGAGTAAAGAGTTAGTTTGAGTAACGTTTTACGGCGCGCGCAACTTCATAAGGTCATATGAGCACCAAGGGGTGGATATCAACAGAGAAGTCCATACAGGGAATCAGGCTTACTCTGCCCAACTCTCCAGCTTGAACAGCACAAACAAACAATACAACGAAGAGAAGGAGAGATAAGGATCTTAGATGTTTCACAGGAAAGAAGAAGCAAACCACACCAGGGCACCCGCCAACCACCCACTTGAGTAACGAGAACCACATCCACATAATGGCGGTCATTTAGTTCTAACACAAAGAAAGAAAGAAAGAAAGAAAGAAAGAAAGAAAGAAAGAAAGAAAGAAAGAAAGAAAGAAAGAAAGAAAGACAGAAAGACTGACAGGCAGGTAGACAGAAACAACAGAGAGAAAGATATTAAGAAGAAAGACCTTTCAGTGACAGCCCCCAAACACCTGCAGATTTCATTACATAACCCTGGGACTGAGATGATGAGATGAACAAAGCTTTCGTGCACCACAAACTGTACACTTCTACATTTTCTGATAATCCATATCAGGTTCTCTATTCAAATTCAAACAAGGCACTTTGACATGGATGAGAGTAGAGTCAGTAGACATCAGCTCGTGAAATGGTACAGGTAAACTCCCCCACTAAGACCATAACCACCCCACGACAGTCTTTAATCAGGCCAAGTCAAAAGCCTTGCGAGTCCCGAGTTGTAGGAAATTATCAAGACAAAATATACACATTAGCCGCGCAGGCCTGCTGTAATTACGGAGGGTTCACAATGCCAGGATTATCTATCGGAGCAGACGACATCCGATCCTTGCGAGTCGGGCGTCCCGCTGAGTTGGATCGAATGACACAAAGGAATTTTACTGTAAACCACCAAATTGTGGGTCTTAAAGATCCAATCTCGTTCACAGTACTTTCCCAAACCCTGTTTAGTTCTTTGTTTGAAAAAAAAAAAGGGGGGGGGGGAGAGCACATTGAAACAGTAATGGTCATAATATTATAGTGCAGAGAGAAAGCAAGACAGACAAATACAATAGACAGAAAGATAACAATTATGATCTATCAGTAGTGCCCTCCAACAACTCGCTCATTTGGTACTAGGAAAAAAAAATAAGGCAGAAAGACAAACATAAAAGATGGACGGGAAAGAAGTAGGACCTACCAGTGGCGCTCTCCAACCACCCTCTCACTTAGTTCTTGGGGAAAAGTAAGGCAGAAAGACAGAAATAAAAGAGGGACAGACAGGAAGTAAAACCCACCAGTGGCGCCCGCCAACCAGCCTCTCCAGTAGTTTCCAAACCGAAACAGGTCAACAGCTGGGGTTCAAGTATGTACAAACTTGACCGATAAGAGGTAGGTCGCGGTTCAAATCTTGGCAGGTCGGTTTGCACGACCCAACATTTGCAGTGGGATGAAGTGTGTCTATCTACGC
>NW_004798212.1:26905-28838 GCF_000002075.1 Aplysia californica | reverse complement strand
ACACACACACACACACACACACACACACGCACACACACACACACACACACACACACACTCATAGAGAGGGGAAAGAGGCTACTTATCGTCTCTTCATTCTTTGTCCGTCTTGTACTGTGTCACTGTCACTTTCTGTCCATTTTTCTCTTTTGCTACCATTTATTTAACTCAACGAAACAAATGTGTTCCCTGTTACGAAACAACAACAGCAAAAAAACTGAAACAGCTTTTTATTATTTCTATTTAAGAGTTTTACGCCCTCATTGACATAGTTTAGATCATTTAAGAGGTGGACTTCGACCCTGCCTGTCAGAACCAGCCCGAGCTAAAAGAGGGACACATTGTCCCATCAGAAAGACCGAGATACTCGAAAAACAACACGGGAATCAAATCAATTCTTCTGCATACGATGGCTAGGCACCCAATTGCATCACTAAAGATTCTGGTAAAAATAAATAAAGAACACAATAAACATTTTAAAAAAACTTTAATAAGTTTTCATCCCCGTTTTTTTTAACAACCCCCACGACGCCGGCAGTGTCTACAGAACTGTCTGCTGGAATTTCTCCAACATGGCGGCCACTGACGTAGAAGCCGTGACGTCACTACTACTATCTACAATCAGACTAGACCGAGCTATCTACCATCAGACTGGGCTGAACTACCCAGATCTACCATCAAACAGACTGGATCAGTCCGCGAAAAGACTTTTCCGACAGGGTCTGCAGATAGCCAAAGCTCTTTTCTATTTTCGAGTTCTTTGAGTCGAGAGAGAAGCTCAAGGATACAATAATGGCCAAAACCCGTACGGCAAAGAGTTGGGAGTTGGGAAACGGGGGGCTGGGGGTTGAAACGTGAGCCGTGCAGGAGTTAAGGCAGGAGAGCCTCGCGCTGTACCCGGGCTCTGTCTTATCGGCGTAAAGTCAAGTCGTCAAGTCCCGCGGACTGGCTCAGAGGAGGGACGGGATTAAGACAATGAATCGGGGACAGAAGCAGGGGCCCAGCAAAACCCAGCATCAGACATTTCCATGAAATCTGAAGTTTTAGTATTTTAAAACGTTAGTACGTGTTTTAGAGCTTTTGTAACACAATAAGGTCATAAAAGCGCTGAAGATTAGGAAGAGATATCACGTGCGAATATCATACAATTTGTTTGTTTGTTTGGGTAAAGAGAAGCACATAATATCGACAAATTAATAGTCATTTAGTGCTGGGAAAATGAAAGACAGACAGAGCAACAGAGGAAAAGTAAAGAAATAGGACCTGCCAGTGGCGCCCTCCAACCACCCGCATTAACATACAAAGTAAAGAAGGAGGAGAGATGAAGATGATTAACGTTTGATAGAAAAGAAGGAGCAAACAACACCAGAGCACCCGCCAACCACCCATGATGAAATCTGAAGTTTTGGTGTCAACAGATACTGGTGTTTGAGTAAACATAAGCATATCGATATAATAATGGCCATTTAGTGCAAAGAAATAGCAAGAGAGACAGACCTTTAAAACAACTGGTGAAGAGAAAAGAAGTCGAACCTACTACAGCAGCCCTCAATCCACAAGAAAGTCGCTTAAGCAAGCATTTTACGGCACTTACAACACATACGTAGAGGTCTTACAAGAGAGTAACAAACACTACAAAAAATAAGGAGAGGTTCCTACCAAACTGAAAATTTTTTAATATGTCCCGCGTGCTCATATGACCTTATGCAGTTGCGAGCGCCGTAAAACACTTACTTTTTTTCCAAACATTTTTTTTTTAATGAAGGAAGATAGATGTTTAGGATTATAGTAGAAAAAAAGGTGCAAACGACACCAGAGTACCCGCCAACCACCCATATCCACTAGGAAAGACAGACAGAAGAAACCAAAAAAAAAGAAATTTTTAAAAAAGTATTCAAAATCGAGCCTGATAGAAAGAAAAGCGAGTTCCAGG
>NW_004798212.1:22051-23366 GCF_000002075.1 Aplysia californica | reverse complement strand
CTGTCTGTCTGTCTGTCTGTCTGTCTGTCTGTCTGTCAGTCTCTCTCGATATGTAAAGAGGCACCAGGAGATGACAGATCACGCCGTGACACCCCCTACACCCCCGCCCTACACCCCTCCCCGAGTGTCAGAGCACCAGTCCTAATCCCCGACCACCAATGTCCCTCCACGCTCCCCCCTTGTCCCAACTAATGCAGACGCCAAAGGTCAAAGGTCGTGTATACATAACTTTCAACCTTACAGCGCCATCGTTGATAATACATGTATTCACACAACATAAATCTTGCCTGGTGCGATCGAGGGTAATAAACATATATACATGATAAAACAGTACATTCTTTTGAGAAGATTTGTGTGTATCTAGCAGGGCGAAAATGCATGAAATTGTATTAATTTAACACACCCTCCAACTTTCAGGTTTTAAAAAATAGTTTTAGTAGAGGTTTTACGGCGCTCGCAACTGCATAAGGTCATATGAGCGCCGGAAGATTAGAGGTGTTACAAGAGAGTAACAAACATAAAAAAGGAAGAAGGGGAGATAAGGACGATAGATGTTTGATAGGAAAGAAGAACCAAACCACACCAGAGCACCCGCCAACCACCCACTCACACAACATCCGAGGCCGAGCTGAGCCCGGAACTCCGAACCTGTACAATGAGAATGTAGGTAAAGGGATGTGATCGTCTACAAAGAGAAAATGCAATAATTGAGTTTAGGCATTATATTTCCACTCTTTAAACCACGAGGAGATCAGTCTCAAACATGTAACTCAATAGAATGATCAAACAAAAATATGAGAATGGACATCTGCTTTCCTCTTGAAAAAAATAAGGATGGCGATCTGAGGGATATAACTTGAAGGAGTACTGATTGAATTGCCTAATTTAAGTCTGGTAGCCTTGGTTTTACACGGCACTTGCAACACAGTAAGGTCATGTAAGTGCAGAAGATTAGAGGTGTTACAAGAAAGTAACACAACGCACCGGCACAAGCGGAAGTCAAAACTAAAGTAAAGTAAGTGCAAGAGAGTAATAAACACAAAATAGAAGGAGGGGATAAGGACAACAGATGTTTGATAGTGATAAGAAAGACGGAGCAAACCACACCGGAGCACCCACCTAGCACCCACATTTTACCATCAGGCTACCGACGTTACCTAGAGTATGGCGCTACTCTCACAGTTTTACAAACACACCGCACTAGCCTAAAGATGATTTCTTACTGACAATAGCGAGGCAACAATGTCCCATAATTCCAACGAATCCTCGTAAAACCGTTACCCCCCCCCCGTCTATTTCTCTCTTTCTCTCTCTA
>NW_004798212.1:20696-21755 GCF_000002075.1 Aplysia californica | reverse complement strand
CACACACACACACACACTCTCTCTCTCTCTCTCTCTCTCTCTCTTTCACACACATGCTCTCTCTCTCCCTCTCTCTCTCTCTCTCCCCTCCCTACCTCTCCCCCCTCCTTCCCTTAGTCCCCAAACAACAATCTATCACGACTCCACCATATGAAGGACTTAGCGCTCATCTCAGTAACAAAGTCCCTGGGTGCACCCTCTATTATCCCCTCCACAAAGGTCTATTTCTTTTATCTCCACATCAGACCACAGTAGGCTCAGTCTTTACCTATGTCCCCCTGTCACCCTGCTGCTGTAGAATACACTTTTTTTAAAGATTACAATCAAACGGCTTGGTGCGGTGGGGTCTCTCTACCAAAGATTCTCCACTACCTAGAGAATTTGTGCCCCTGCTACAGGTTTAAATTTATCGAGAAGCCCCGAGGGCAGCACTTAAAATAGCGATTAAGCGTCCATCTCCGATAAGGGAAGCTTTAGGAAAGACCTTAACGTATCCCCTTCCCACTTGAATAACTCAGGACTAAAGCAATTGGAGTGTACGGTACGTATTTTTAGAGGTGGGTTTTTTTTTTTGGTAAGCGTTTTACGGAGCTCGCAACTGCATAAGGTCATATGAGCGCTTGAACACATTAAACATTTTCAGTCGGTGGGAATTTTTTAAAATTTTGCCCGGGTGGCGGTTGACCACCAAGGCATCTTTAACGTGCGCACCTTGCACACGGGACCTCCGAGATTTTTCGCCCTTGTCCGAGAAGGCTAGGTGTAGATCTTTCCTACCAGAAGATCAGGGGTACGGCTGAAAGACAGCAGCAAGAAGAAGCCAAGGAGTAACAGTAGAAAGGCTGCAGAAAGAGCCAGGAGCCCAGAGGAGGGGGTAAAGGAGATGATGGGGTGGGGGCAATTACCAGAGAGCATGAAAAGAGGTGAAAGGAGACAATTTTTACAGAAGAATTTTTTTTCCGTTGCTACCCGGATTCGAACCCGGGACCTTTGAAACAGAGGTGAACACCTTAACCTCTAGGCCACGAGAGCCCCCCTTTTAGAGGCCCGTTGTATTAC
>NW_004798212.1:17873-19332 GCF_000002075.1 Aplysia californica | reverse complement strand
AGAAGAAGAAGAAGAAGAAGAAGAAGAAGAAGAAGAAGAAGAAGAAGAAGAAGAAGAAGAAGAAGAAGAAGAAGAAGAAGAAGAAGAAGAGCAACAACAACAACAACAACAATAACAACAACAACAACAACAACGACGACGACGACGACGACAACGACGATAGAATCACTACAACTGATAACGATATAACAACACCAATATCAGCAATATCATCGACTCCACCCAGACAGGGCCCCAAAGCCATAAAGCACGTCCACTGTGATTGTCCTCAGCGCAACAGCATAAGGAGAGGTAACTCTGCCACAGCGCTCCTCTCTTTGCGACAGGATGACGCTCAGCACTGCACCCGGCTTAAGAGACGGTGGACACTCGTCCGACTATTCGAGTCAGCTTGATCAAATCGAATCCCCAAAAACAATCAAAGTGGATTGTAGGAAAGTGTACATGTTTGACACACATCCATCGACAAAATTTTAATAATTTAGTAGGCTCCGCACTTATATGACCTGTCTGTGTTGCAAGGGCTGTACACTCTTACTAAAACTAACACTAAACGTTTAAGAAGTGGGTTACTTTGAACCTGACTGTCGACACGGCCAACCTTGGCTGAGATTGGTACAGAATCCAAGCAGACAGACTACGGAGATTCTCGATAAAAACCCTTCCCACTCGGGAACCGAACTCACGCCCTCAGCGTGCGACGGCGAGGAGCCAAATCGCTGCGTGACACACATTGGTAGACGGCTGGTGATTATTTTGAAGGCGGGTTCTCAGTTTGTGTGAGATAAAGCATTCCAACAGACAGAAGGAGAGGGAGAGGGAGAGGGAGAGGGAGAGGGAGAGAGAGAGAGAGAGAGAGAGAGAGAGAGAGAGAGAGAGAGAGAGAGAGAGTACAATATATGAAAAGAAAAGTTAGTTGAACCTATCACTGACCCCCTCCAGCCACTCGCAATCAGATAAATTAGAAAACTCGTCGAAATTACGGCTACCCAGCAATACCGAACAAGCGAGCAGACCACTTTAGTAGACAGTTCCGACGACCTACCCCTATATGCGCCGTTCCTCCACTCTCTGAGTCTGAGCGTCTCGACCCTACCTTACCCGACCCGATCACCACTGGCAAAAACATGTAGAGCTGTTGTAGCCCTCTATGTGCCTTTTGCAGGGTAGATCGCAGCCCATTCAGGGCACGGCACAATAAATCATTTAAATTTAATTCAGGCACTTCCTGGGCATGAAAACAGCATAGGGCTTGTGGGCTGTGGTAAGGCTGAGAGCTGGTGTACCCAGGGAATGGAAGGTAAGGCTGGTGAACAGGGAGGATTATTGATAGGGACTAGCAGGAGGGGGGGGGGATAGAAAGTTAGAAAGTAGAGGAGTGGGGTGTTGAAATAGAAAGTTAGAAAGTAGGGAAATGGGGGAAAGGGGGTGGAAATAGGAAGTTAGAAAGTAGGGGAGT
>NW_004798212.1:15499-16637 GCF_000002075.1 Aplysia californica | reverse complement strand
CGGGCGATCATCTCGACCCGACCCGACCCGACCCGACCCGATCCTCCAATGGGCACCCCGTGTAACCACTAGACTACCGACGCCACTAGCCAGCGATTAAAGCTATAGATGATTATGATCAGACAAAATCTGAATAGAAGTTCTGAAGGCAACAGAGTCAACACCAGCCAGAAAGGGACGATTCCTGTGAAAGATTTAGGTAAAAGTTAACTTTAGCCCAACATTCGGAACTTGCTTGACCTTGTATCCCGTCAATCTTTTAACTTTTTAAACCTGATCATTAAACGAAATCAACCCGTGCTGTCAACTGTTATGAATGCAACCAACTCGTGTTTCGTGCGCTCATAATTATTATGACCTTATTATGTAGTTGCGAGCGTAGTAAAACTTTTACTAAACTTAAACAAACTGACCAAGTACGCACACCCAGGGTCTCCTCTATTGTTATAGGACCACTTTTAGATCACCGTGACGTCACACACGAAATAGGCCTTTACCTTACACGAAGATTTCTCCTAAACCACTCTGTCTAAACCAGCACACATCTCCTTTGCGCACAATATATTATTGGCCCAGCCATTTGGGAGGTGGGGATCAGTTCACGAATGTCTCCGGCTTAGCCAGATGTTTCGGACGAGATAAATCACGCAAGTATTACATAAACGATGTGTTCACTTAAAAACTGATGTCTTCACTGGTTCATAATATAAAGATGTTACGAAAAGGAGTCGGAAATGGAAAAGGCGGGGACATCACGGAAACAGGTAGAAAATGATGAACAGGACAGGCTTCGCTGGAGAAATGTTGTTGTTGATAGCCTATGTTCTACTGGGAGTTAAAAAGGGCGAGAGAGAGAGAGAGAGAGAGAGAGAGAGAGAGAGAGAGAGAGAGAGAGAGAGAGAGAGGAGTTTTAAACTTTCGGGGACGAAGATTTATGCTGAGGATCTAATTTGTGTCGAAGTGGGTGTAAAAACACTAAACACTTACATAATAAGAAGAGAAAAGAATGATGCAGAGAGTAGACAGTTGGTTGTAACGTATTCATCTTCACGTGAACGCAAATTGTTAAACAGCCTAGATCTAAATCTACTTTGTGGCACAGACAAAGCTTTTTGAGAATACGAAAAAAAGAGGGGGG
>NW_004798212.1:12120-13355 GCF_000002075.1 Aplysia californica | reverse complement strand
GGGCAATAATTCAGAGTTAGACGACACAAAAATAAAAATTATATGGTGGCTTCAGATCAAACAAATGTCAAAACAAATTTTAAAAAGATTTAACCGAATCTACATTATATCCCAGCCACTTCTACCCGTCTGCCTGCTGCTATGCGCCAGTGACTACAAATGTTGAAACCTGAGGAATTGTGCTAGGCACAGGGGCACACACAATACACGACGAGGCGAGAATGTCACAAACTTTTTTCTCTCCATAGTTGGCGTCAGCTGTCTGTCTCTGACGTAAGCGGCCGTTATTCAGGACTGACATCACACTACAATATATATATATATATATATACTCTGACCGTCTTACTGGTGCTCAGAAACTGTTCAACAGGCGACAACGACACCTCCCACCCCCCAAAAAATTATTTTTTTTTATTTTAAAAAAATTTTAAAAAATAAAAAATAATAATAATAACAATAAAAATGAAATAAAATAATAATAATAAAATTTTAAAAATAATAAAATAAATAGATAAATAAAAAAACCCACAAATAAATTATTTCATTTTTGAATAAATAAATAAACAAATAAACAAATAAACAAATCAATCAATCAATCAATCAATCAATCAATCAATCAATCAATCAATCAATCAATAAATGAGGTCTATGTTTGTGGTAAAGTGTTTTATTCACGCATGTGTATTTATGTACGCCATTGTAAAATATATTTTCAACAGGGATCTGAATCCATTAAGCGGGTTGCATTTTTTTCTAATTTCTATTTCTATATTTTTCCAAAGTAGTGACAGCAAAAATCTTCCTAGTTTTTGGTGACAGCAAGACTGTCGTCAATAATATAAGTCGCGACTAAAGGCATGCGAGTAGCTCGTTATAACAACAGAAACAGTCAAATCCGCAATCGCCATAATTATTCACTTTCTATTGTTAAGTTTTACGACACTTGCAAAACAATTAGGTCACATAAGTGCCGAAGAGTAAAGGTGTTACAAGAGAGTATAACAAACACAGCAAAAGGAGGAGAGATAAGGAAGATGGATGTTGATAACAAAGAAGGAGCAAACCCATACCAGAGCACCCACAAACCACCCACACGCCACAATTCTATAGGAGATCGATAGAGCAATCAGTAATCAGTGCACGACCCCAGAGCGCCATATGTGTATACTCACACGTCCTGCTGTACCACACAGAGGTACTCACGGTGTGTGGTGCATGTGGTAAAACGCACGGTA
>NW_004798212.1:7864-10489 GCF_000002075.1 Aplysia californica | reverse complement strand
CTTCTTCTTCTTCTTCTTCTTCTTCTTCTTCTTCTTCTTCTTCTTCTTCTTCTTCTTCTTCTTCTTCTTCTTCTTTTTCTATCCCGTGGTTGGGTCAACCGCGGGGGCACCACTGAATCTGGAAACCAGCTCTCGCCATCTATTTTTGTCCTCAGCTTTCCTCAGATTGTCACCCATCGTCTTTCCTGTCGTAATGTTGTCCTCCCATCTCCTTCTCTGCCTTCTTCTCTTTCTCTTTCCTTGTGCGGTTCCTTGCAGGATTGTTTTGGCAAGTCCTGTGGATCTTGTGACATGCCCATTCCATTTTAATTTTCGTCTCTTCACTGTGGTCAGTAGATTAAACTTCAAACATCTATATATCCCCACACTGACAGAAAATGCCCCGTCTTTCATTAACGTCCTCTGTATACACACAAACAAGCCACCACA
Source organism: Aplysia californica (assembly GCF_000002075.1). Lineage (NCBI taxonomy): Eukaryota > Metazoa > Mollusca > Gastropoda > Aplysiida > Aplysiidae > Aplysia > Aplysia californica. Next base: position 10,060 of record NW_004798212.1, on the reverse strand, counting down.
CGCTTTGTCCGGATACACACATCGTCCATGTCATTCAACACTCTAGCGTTTCGAGTTTTAGTAAAGATATCACGTCACTTGCAACACACTAAAGTAATGTAAGTGCCGCAGATTACAGTTTTACAAGAAAGTAACAAACACAAAAAAGAAGGAGGAGAGATCAGGACGATAAATGTTTGATAGGAAAGATGGAGCAAACCACACCAGACCACATGCCAACCATCCACATTGTTGTAGAGTTTGGTGAGGCTCCCTGTTTCATCCTCGCCTCATTCCTCTTCTTTAAAATAGTAAAGGATTTAGACGAATAAAACTTTGTGTATTAATAGAACAATATTCTATATATTATACTGTTCAGGACGAAACAAAAACAGTTTTTTTGCTTCACTTGAAAACCTAGTATTTTGAGAGAGAGAGAGAGGGGGGGGGGATATGGGAAAAAAAAGAAAGAAAGAGAGACAGACAGAGAACGAAAATATGGACAACCCTATAATCCCAGTAATTTTCAACAACAAAACAGAAACTGTTGAATGGAACTTCGGAGACCTACAATAACGGAAGGAAGGAAGGAAGGAAGAAGTAATCATCCTCTCATTTTCATTCACAGAACACACCAAAAGAATGACGACCCATTACAACAAGATACAACCTGAGCACGAAGACACAACACAACATGTCCTTCCAAATTTTCCTTCATCATCATGACGCATGGCGTATTATTTCTGATGTTACAACGCGACCAGTTCCCCCATCCAACAACACAAAAACAAAAACAAGTATAAAAGAAAAACACCCCAAACCCCAGAAACTTTACTCAAAACAACGAAACGACATAAAGGAAAAAACAAAACAGAAATTGTTGTAAATAACCAAACGACATTAAACGATTTAATTTAAAAAACCCAGTAACTCTAAACAACGTAAAGACATAAAAGAATTTTTTTTAAAACACCTGTAAACAACGAAACAACATGAAAGAATTTAAAAAATAGAAACGTTCAACAAAAACAAACAAAAAAACATAATAAAATTGAAAAAAACACACAAACTGCAAACAACGAAACAACTTGAAAAAATTTAAAAAATAGAAACGCTAAACAACGAAACAATATAACTGATTTTAAAAAACCAACAACACACAACAGAAACTCTAGTCAACGAAACGAAACAAAAGAACTCGGGCGACAGAAAGGTTTCAAACGAATATTTCTCAACTCCACACGGGAAATTGTACCCCCGTATCACCCAATCTTCTCATCTGGCAGCGCGTTGTGCTCTAAGCCAGACTTATCATGCCGCTGACAGTTTAGGCGCACGCCGCGTTTCCTCGCCTTTCTGCCCCTACAACAGACCCGGATCACGGGAGATAGCATCAAGGGAACGTAATTAAAAAATCACAACTGTCTTGCGTGCGACTTTTGGAAATAGAAATATATACATATCACATCATCCTTAAAATTCGGACCTTTTCTTTGTGCTGAGACGAATGGTAAAAAAAGATTTTATACCCAGGGCACACAACCAATCGAATTAAGTCGAATTGAGCCAGGGCCAGTATGATTTTCCGCCAAGCAAAAGCTATTATTTTTTTAAAAACCCACAATTCTTCAGAATTCGAATCGCGACCTTGAAAAACAAACGCGCTTGATATTTAAGGTCACAATCGAATTTAGTCGAATTTGGTTGCCTTTGGTCAAAATGATAGCTTTCGCCCCTCCATGGTGAAAAATCTGACTGTCCTCTACTCAATTTTACTGAATCTGTTTGGCAGTGTGCACTGGGTGTAAGATCTTTTTAGCGTTCGTCTCAGAGCAAAGAAAAGGCATAAAGGGTGGTGTGATATGTATATTAGTATATTTCTGGTAATAAAACTGTTGGTTATACACACGATTTGGGCATCGCAGCCACTTTAGCTAGTGGGGAAAAGAAAGGGAGGGTGGTGGGTAGAGGGACTGGTAGATAGATTGATAGATAGACTGATTAAAGACAGAGATAGAAAGAAAGATGGTTGGACAGATACGGATGAACAAAGAGAGGGAGAAAAAATAATAAGAGACAGATATAGTAAGATATAGACGAGAGAAACAGAGAGAGGGAGAGGGGGGAGGGAGAGAGAGAGGGGGGAGGGAGAGGGAGAGAGATTAAAGGGAGAGAGAGTAAGAAAAGGAGCGTGAGAGAGAGAGAGAGAGAGAGAGA